>NC_134484.1:384104231-384364231 GCF_040206685.1 Ascaphus truei | reverse complement strand
GCAATTAATTATCAAATTGCCTGACATAGCACGAAGTGCTGACAGAATGGCTATTATTCCCCTCTTCTGGCTATGTTGTGTGAAAATACTTCTAAGTAACCTCAGCAAATAGTTAAACAAGAATAATGTCTCTGCTTGTAGATTTTTTATAAATAAGAACACATTATGTACTTGCTCTTGTTTCTTGGATGTCACTTCACACAACAGGACCCATTAAGTAAATGAGACTGGGATAGCCTCACACTGCTTTGCACTTGTGCAAACATGTTGGCAGTTTATCATACCGAGGTCTGAAAACTATAGAGTGCTTAACTCTTCCAGCGATAGATGGGCCTGTATTCCTTGGTTGCATGTTCCTCTGGCATTGAAGTAGTTGATAACCATGTTTGGCTTTTGCTGTATATTATCACCATTATCGTTTCAAGCGTCTTGTAAATTAACTGCTGTGTCCTGCTGATAAATATATAATCTTTCACGGCCTCTACAAGATTATATAGTTATCAGTCGGACACAGCATAGCTAATGAACAAGGCGCATGAACCGCTAATGGTGATAAAACACGTAATTTTCTTACTATTGAAAAGGCGATAGTTGTAAAACTGTGATTTACGTCAAGCTGACATTTCCTAGCAAGGTATTTTACATTACTGAAGAAGTTTTGCTGAGTTGTGATGGGGGAAATTTTCGCAGAAATTTGATTCCACCGCAGATTTGCAAATTCCTTTCATCCACGGATTTTCGTAAAAGATTCTCAAACAGACAATTTAGTTAAAAAGCCACAAATGGATTGGGATTTTTAAAAACCCAAATTTGTTTGCGGATTACAGACCCTCAAATATGAGTGAGAGCAAGAAATACAGACCTATTTTACTTTGTCCCAAACACTAAATATATACAGTATATCCCCTGAAATCTCCTTTAAAACACCACTTGTAGAGACAAAAAAGAGCACACAAGGGGATATGCAACGTATATTTATATGATTCATACCCCACAGTTCCAAAAATATTTCCACAAGACTTACCTTATTTTGTAGGGTAAGTGAAAACTGTCAATTCAAACCCACAATCTCTAGCAGGGAGCTAAACGAGCTATCGTATAGCGCCACTGTTCCAGCATACATTCAGACTTGTCTCCTCTCTCTTTCTCACTCTGTCTATCTGCCTCTTCGCTCTCTGTCTCCTCTCTCTCTCTCTTTCTCTCTTTCTTTCTCACTCTGTCTCTCTGTCTCTCTGTCTGCTCTCTGTCACTCCTCTCTTTCTCTCTCTCATTTTTAAAAATCGGCAATCAAATGTAATATCAAATCCGATGTCGGAACAAATCTGATAGAATCTGAGGAAGTTTGACATAGTGTAACAATATTTGGTTCCTGTTAAAATGTTAAGATCAATTGGATACATTTTAGTGAGGCAGATTTTGCTTTGGTTCCTCCCTAAAGAAGCACTCTTTTTTTTACATCGGTGGGAAGTAGGGGTCTCTGGAGCTGATCTGCTTAAATTTCATCCCCGGAGACCCCTTGGTTCCCATCATACGTACCAGAAAATATACAATCTGTTACTTTCTGGTATTTAAGTCCCTGCATCATGCGGGTAAATAGGAAGCTGCGTAATGCAGGAAATGTAAATGTTATGTTTCTGCCCAAAATGTATGTAAATTAAGCGAAGTAGCGCTCCAAAAATAGTGGGCAAGAAGCTCATTTTTATTCAACCATCGTTTTGGTCCAACAAAGCAGACCTTTCTCAAGGTTTATTTAAAGTCACCAATGCTGTTGTTTTAAAACCCACATGATGTATCCCAGGGTGCGCAAAGTTTTTTGGCTGCACCCCCCTGTGTCTCGGTACCAGCACTGTCTCCCCCCCTACCGAGTTGCCCACGTCAAGTGACGCTAAGGGTCACATGAACCCACAGCATAATTTGACGCGCATTGTCATGACGATGCAGCACATCACATGACTCCGCAGCGTCATTTGACACCACGTTGTCATGGCGACGTGAGCAGAAGCCAGCTGAATTCCAGTATGTGCAGGTTGCAGAGGCCATGATTTTAATGGTGACACAAATATATTTCTCTGTTCAATATAATGCAGGATTTAATATATATGTAGCCAAGCTCCCGCTTACCTCCGCTGTGGGCGAGGGAGCTGCCGGCTTGTCCGGGTGCCTCCGGAGCAGAGGCGGACCCGGCTGTGAGGGCAGAGTGCTCCGGTGCTCCAAATCTCAGAGGCGGACATGCTTTGCGCATGCGTAGTGAGTAATAGTTGTGGTGGCCATTAGGGGCAGACTCCCATGTGGCACAGCACAGCCAATAGGGATGACGGATCCACAGTGAGGGAGAGAGTACAGTTTGGCGTGAAGGAGCACCACGTCAGTCGGAGACCAGGAGGCAACTAGAGAGGTAGTGTCAAGGGAGCAGGGCTTCTCTGGACTAGATCTAGGTTTGTCCAATAAGGCCCCAGCAAGGCCCTGAATCCCTAACAGCTTGTGGTGCTGCAGGGAAGGCCCATAGGTAAGGACGCTCCCCCAGTACTGCATAGTGTCAGACGCCGCGTGGTGACTTGCGGACCAGACCCCCATCTACTACGAGACTCTTTGTGGTGAGACACTCCAGCGAGAGTTCACCCCAAGCAGAGGTGGAAGCCTTCGTTTGATAGACCGGACCAACGCACATCAGTGGATCAGACAGATCCTTTGTGTTGTTCAGCGGTACTTGGGTACTGGAGTGCCCAGGAAGATATCACAATCTAAGTGCACCAACGGTCATACACACACTGTGGGTAGTACTACCACACACAACTTGGGTGGGTTTGACTCTGTGGACACAGGGTGGTTAGGTGCCCAGAGCACCTAAGTACCTTGGCGGTCTCACCAGGGTGGCATTATTGTGTTGGGGGTACGGTATTGCAGAGTTATGTGCGTTGCCAGTAAAGATAAGTTGTTATATCACTGTGTGTATATTTATTCTTTACTATGTGTTCCTGGGAAGGGGTTATCCAACTGTGCTTGGATCCCTTCCTGGTGGAGGCGCTGTCATTAGATAGATCATGACCACCCCAGGCTCCCTGCAGCAGAGGATCAGGCCTCCAGTAAGCCACTCAGGTAACACACCACCACTTAGACACGGGGAAAGGGGGCTACATGTACATATGGAAAGGGATACACAAGAAGAACCTTGTTTAATGCCTTTTATCCCAACTAAAATTTATATTAAACTTAAAGCAGCACTTCCTCCTACTCGATTTTTGTTTTCTACGCCTCCGTTTTTTACATAGGAGGGAAACAGGGGGTCTCAGGAGTTGAAAACGCATTAATTTCAGCTCCGAGACTTTCTGGTTTCCGAGATACATACCTGTAAACATAGCATCAGTGCAATGCCCTCCATGAGAAACAAAATGGTGGTTTAAATCTAGGGCCTTGCCCTAATTCGTCACCACTTCCAAAAGTTTTTGGGGGGACTGTTGAACTGCTGCTTTATGGCAATTTTTATGAAGATGCTCCTAAAACCCTTTATTGTTACATACTGGTGTATAATATTACCTTCTAATATTGCAATACTAGAAATGATATACTTAGAATGTGCTGTTACGAACAGAATATATTTTCAGAAATGTAAAATGCAAATATTTGTACTTTTTTCCGTAGTCTTTAGCTTTACTGTTTTAGGCAGTAGATACCCAGGGATGCATCTACACAGAGGCCTAATATGGAGCATCAAGATGCAGTCATATAGTCAACGCAGTTGACAGTTTAAAACATTTAAAAAAATACCAACCCCCAAAATACAGCTTAAGACAAATTTGGATGTAGCTAATTTAACTTTCCCGCCACTGAGAATTGCACCTTCTGTGAAACTACAGGAAAATGTTTGTTTGCTATATTACTTACAGTAGCCTACAGAAAGAAACCTCAGATGATCCAATTACGTTTATTTAGCGTGTGTTTTTAAGTGTAACATTTTAGCTACAAAAATATTTTATCTTATGATGGATAAAGCTAGATACAGTAGCACACATCTTTTTCTGGCATTGAAAAAAAATACTGTATTACTAAATACGAAACGTTTGAGCAGCTTTCAGACAGTGGGTAAGTACACAAGCATTTGGCCACTGGAGTAAAAGACGTCAGGAATATTCAATCTAAATTTCTTAAGGTCCTAACGTAATCAAATATGTATTACATACTGTATATTGATATTCACATTCAGACAGCTGACTAAAAGAGTTCTAGATACAGACTTACAGTACAACAAGTACAGTTCATAATTGAATCAGAAACCACAGGTGAAGGAAAATATACTGTCTGCTATTTAAACTTACCCACAATGTCCTCCCTTCCAGTACCAAAGGGACTGAGGACTGTTTCTGGCAGTACCATGCATTCTTCATCACGACTTAAGCAAAAGAATAGTGTCCGGTTTGTTATGTTCTGCTAGCACTGGTTTCTCTTCCCTGTACTTGGAACCTTTTCCTCTTTGGCACTGTCGCATACTCTCTCATAGGACACTGTTGGGGGAGCCGTATCTTTAGGCTCTGTGCATGCCCTCGCTTGGCAAAAATTCACTGTCCTGGGGAAATCTTTTTCGGGTGAGTTCTTACAGTTAAATCTCCTATTGATTTATTTCCATTAGTATGCCCCCAAAGTTAGTCATTGCCTCAGACATGGGGCTAGATTTACAAAAGGCAAAATATAACATCACTGCCATATTCACTAAGAATTATTTATTTAGAAATTGGTCTCAATATTGATCTAATTTGCCTGCATGAAAAATGCAATTGTGGAGAGGTAGGCGATACTACACCTTTCTATCATATACTGTGGTGAATAAGAGAAAGGCCAAGCTATCTTCACAAATAAACTGTTACCATATTTATTGCATTGCCTACCTACAATGACAACACCTCCCATCCCTCAAACCCCTGCACCTCTCATCACTCTCCCTCCTGCACCTCCCATCACTCTCCCCCCCTGCACCTCCCATCACTCTCCCCCCCTGCACCTCCCATCACTCTCCCCCCCTGCACCTCACATCACTCTCTCCCCACTGCACCTCACAAGGAAAACAGAGTCGGGCCGCATGGGTAAAACAGCATTTATTATTCTAAATAACACATTTATTTACGATGTTTACTTGAAACAAAATTACATTTAAAATACTTTAATTCAAATTAACTAATTTCCTAATCATCCCATGTCAGCAGCCCCCCCCCCAAGTCATTATCCCATGTCAGCAGCCCCCCCATGTCAGCATCCCCCAAGTCAGCATCCCCCCTCAAGTCAGCATCCCATGTCAGCAGCCCCCTCCCCAAGTCAGCATCCCCCCCAAGTCAGCATCCCATGTCAGCAGCCCCCCCATCAGCATCCCCCCCAAGTCAGCATCCCATGTCAGCAGCCCCCCCCAAGTCAGCATCCCATGTCAGCAGCCCCCCCCCAAGTCAGCATCCCCCCCAAGTCAGCATCCCAAGTCAGCAGCCCCCCCATCAGCATCCCCCCCAAGTCTGCATCCCATGTCAGCAGCCCCCCCCCCCAAGTCAGCATCCCATGTCAGCAGCCCCCCTCAAGTCAGCACCCCCCTCCCAAGTCAGCACCCCCCCAAGTCAGCATCCCATGACAGCAGCCACCCCAAGTAAGCATCCCATGTCAGCAGCCCCCTCCCCCCCATCGCGTATGTTGTACAGGCCTGTTGTAGAGGGTCTAGGAGAGAGTAGGTGGTGAGAAAGTGGTGAGTCACTGAACTCACTTTGCCATGTGTAAGGAAGGGACATCGTCTGCACTGACCAGCTCCAGTTGAGAATTTGGCATGGTGCAGAACTAGAGGTGGATTAGCTGCAGAACTATTGGACATTGTGTGCATTTACTGTGTTTAAGTCTTTGCCTTCTCTTATGATGGTCCCATCACGACATGCGGTCTGGCAGGCCAGGGGCCCTTCATACGTTCAGGGAACGCCATGCTATTTTTGCTCATTTTCTAGGGGAAAACTTCACTGCTCCACTGGAGCGATAAACAGAATCGTAATGGAAGTAGAGCCCCCACACTTCCATTCACATCATTGGTGACTGGTTGCAATCACATGATTACTATATCCAAGATATCACGTGGCCTTGAACCCGTAACACCAGTGGCACTCCGGAACTAACATTCAAGCGAAAGATTACATCATTAATGGAATAATTTAATTATGTTTTACATAATTACAGTGTGTATGTCATTACCCAGAATCCCCGGCTGGAGTGGAAGCACTCAAGGCTAAGGCTGCGTTTTTAGTAAGGGCTACGACAATAGCGACGCGACCGCGTGACATCATCCGTTGCCATCCCTATAACACTTCTTGAACTCTGGTGCAGGAGACAGGAGAGGGCGACCAGTGGGCGTGGCATAGATGTGGTAGTGAGCGTTTTGGCTGAACCACTCAAGTGCCACTGACGTCACGCGCCGATCGCTGAAGAAGTCCAAATCCTTTAACTTCCGGTGACCACGTGACGTCAGCCGTCGTGGTGGTGGTGGTCGTGCGCCACTATGGGCACTATGGGCACCCGCGATGGATTGCATGTACTTGCTGCGGTGATGTGCAATGTCGCAGTCGCCATAGCCAGTACTATAAACGCAGCCTAAGAGATGGTGGGGAAAAGCAGGGATACAGACCTGACATAGACATGTGAATGTGCTCACAAGTGGTATTTTTATTTGCCATCAATTTAATAGAAATCTCTTAAAATATGTATGCTTGTCTAATTTTAATTAAAAGAGACAGCCCTCTACTACATTAAACCTTTTAAACATGCCACTGCCACTATTTCACTTTGGCCGTAGGCGGGACTGACTGCCTGTTTAAGCATCATACAGTATGTTGTTCAAACTGTTAAATAATCTATTTAGCCTGTATAGTGCCAGAGCATTTTTTTGTGCTGTCAATAAACAATCCTCATTTTCATTATTTGTAATATGAATACACAATCATGTGTTTTCTTTTCTAACAATGTTATCTTAATTCTTTGAATTTTAAATCTTCAACTGCATATAAATCCATTCGATTCTACAACATTTCATGATAATACAAATAAACAAGTACTTAGTTTCACCCAAGGTTATTTGATAGTGAGGATTAAATAGTGCTGGCTTGATATCGGTTTCATCAGTGCCACTGCTCCGAGCCCCAGGGTTACAGAGGCCTTGCGCTCTTCCCCACAACAGTTAAACTGATTGCTGTGGGAAAGCACAGGGCCTCTGTAACTCTCTTACCTTCTCCTTCACAATCTCTTCCTGCAGGGTCCCTCCTCATGGCGCCGCGACGTCAAATGGCGTGGCGTTGCTATGATGAGAAAACCTGTAGGAAGAGATGGCGAAGGAGAAGGTAAGAAGCCTCGCACACATGTCTTAACCGAGCCCGCAAAATTCCCAGCCAACCCTAGCGAGGAATGCATTTCTTTTGCAAAGCCATTATCTCACTTGGGCAATAATGATGCTTGTTATAATAGCTAGTAGAAGATTTGTGGGTGAGGTGCTGATCGTAGAGATCATGCTAGTTGCTTCGGTTAATAAAAGCACATCTATCAATAGATATTTAATTAGAGGCCTTTTTGAAGCATTAGTGCCACTTTTACCCACTTCAGATGAGTGGCGGAATAAGAAATAGATTCTCTAGTTCTCCTAACTGCATGAACATAAAACCCGGAAGATTCAGAGGTCAAATATTAGGAAATTGCCAACCCGAGACTAGCAACTGCAGAATTTTCAGATTAGTTATTAACATGAGTCTAATTTAGCTCTTGCGACTGGCTGCGGAGCCACAAAATGACTGATCTGGTGCATTTTGAGGTTTGACTTGCTGCTGTTGAGATGGTCGAAAGCCGCTTTACTTTTGCAGCCACTTTTGTCAAACTTGTCAATGAATTGGCATTTCTCCTTTAACATCTCATTTGGAAATAAATAGTTGATTTGATTAAAACAAGCACTTCTATACTTTTTAATCTGTAAATCTCTTGAAACCAGCATTACAGCATCTGTTGTTGACAGACACAATGACCATGGGGTTCATGCAGTAAGCGGCAAAAAGGCACTTCTCGCCACTTTTCCGCCAAAAAAGCCTATCCGTATTCAGTAACGGGCGAGAAAGTGGCGAGATTAAAAAAACACCAGTTTTTCTGGCGGTTTTTTTTTTCTCGCCGGTGGCTGGGCGAGAAGGCACTTTTCGCCTAAAAATCCAACTTTTTCAGCCACCCTGTATTCTAGTAGAGGCGAGTAGCTAAGCGGAGCTATTCGCCTCTCTAGAATACCGTTTCGCTGGCGGATCAGCCACGCAAGAAAAAGTTGGCAAGTTGCTGCTCAGAGGCAGCGGATGAGTGGCGGATCGGCACTTAGAAAAAATTCAGGCCTTTTTCCTGGCTGGGATTGATGCCGGGGTCTCCGGAGCTGATACCATTAATATCAGCACCGGAGCCCCCCGGCATGCATCCGAGGCAGGAAAAATGCATTTAAAGCCCACTTCATTACCTTAGCGGTTAACCGCTAAGGCAATGAGGGGGTTAAAGAGCCGTGCCAGATTTATTGTGGGTAGCGGCGGTGGGTGAAGGGGGTATTTGGCCCTTGTTGTTTGTTTAGGGCTTGCGGGGGGGTTGCGGGTGCACTTAACCCCTTCACGACCGTAGCGGTTAATACCGCTACGGTCATGAAGGGGTTAAGGCCTCCCGCTACCCACCCGCAAGCCCTAAACAACCACCGTTGGGGCTAATACCCCCTTCACCCACCCCAACTACCCACAATAATAAAAAATACACACACCAGCCCCACACTAACTAAATAAATATATATATATATATATACAGAGGCGACACGTTTTATTTGAACTCGGCTAGTTCCGCAAGCCTGGAGATGTCCCGGCTTGCTAGCCGAATCCCCTCGGCGTGCCGCACGTCACCGATGCGCGGTCACGCTTCATCGGGTGCCTGCGCCCCCTGCGCGCGTGCCCAGGGCTCCCCGAGGGAGCCCTGGTGTCCCGCGATGTGGGGGACGGCGGTGGGGGGTTCCGGGGGACCCGGCGGACCCGGAGAGGGGAGGGGGAAGCCCAGATCGGAGGGCCGCTCTTCCGAGGCTTCGGCGCGCGCCCGGGACACCACGGCGCGCGTCCGGTTACTGTCGCGGCCGAGACCAGGTAAATGCTCAAATAAACTTGGCCGCGACAGTATATACATGACCCCAACAACACCTATACCCCCCTAACATACAGTATAGTAATGGGCACAATGACTATTATCCACAAATGGATAATAGTGCAGTTGTCCATTTAAAATACATACACAACAATAAAGACATTAAATACATATAGCACTCACCCATGTGCGGCTGCCACGATGAAGGCCATCCTCATCTTCATCCTGCCCATGCCCCATCCGCTTCTGCAAAACAGACACAAGAATTAAAATATCCAATGTAATGTCCCCTAACCCCTTAATCACCATAGCGGTTATTAACCGCTACAGTCATTAAGGGGTTAAGCCACCATCACCCACATACCCTCCCCCACTAACCCCCCCAACCACCCTCACCCACTACCCACAGGGGAGTCCTACCAAATACCCTTGGGGCCAATACCCCCTCCCCCAGCACATACAGTACAATAATGTGCCAAATAACTATTATCCACATAGGGATAATACATTATTTGGCCATTATTAAACACATTAAATACCGTAATAAAGTAAAGAAAATTGTACTAACCTCATCAATAAGAAGGCTCCGTCGCCAGCATCATCCTTGGGGTCCGTTGCCAAAATAATAAATAGCCAATACATCTCAATTACATTAACATACCAAGGAACCCCTTAATCATGCAGAAATAGATCTTATTAAAACATGTAAATCTGGTATTGTACTGTACTGTAAGGAACCCCTTAATCACCTTTTCGGGTACTAACCTCAAAGGTAATTAAGGGGTGAAGCCATCCTGCAATGGCAACACCACTTATGCATAACATCCTCAATGAATTAAAAACCAATTTCCTACACAAATCTCATTTAATCATTCAATCTGAAGCCTCAAATGCCACTTAAAACATTGCCTTTACAGTGTATACATGTAGCATAACATGTAAACTACATGTACACGCTGCAAATCAATGTTAACAATACAGTAATCCAACTCAAATAGCCTGACATCACAAGAAGTATATTATGTCAGCAAATAAAGTCACCATCAATGAATTAACAGACATGAATTACATCCCTAAACAATTAAAACACCATCCATACCAATTACACAATTAACTATAGCTATCGTAACAGAGAACAAGTTCAAAACATACAAAAAAGGACACCAACAATTACAATATACTATAGCAAGCCTCTCCATAACCTACAGTACAGCATAAAGCCCAAAACTTACATCTCTCTAATAATAAAATACATTTAACACACATCTATGCATAACAGCATAGCCACAATCATTTACAATACAGAAAATGAAGCTTTAACAACACTATCATTTCTTACCCTGTATGTATATATCTCTCTAGACATACATACATACATACATACAGTGGCAAGAAATGATATGCATAAAAAAAATGAAGACATGAAAAAGCAAAAAAAAACACAGGGCCGTGAGAACCATATGGCGAAAATGTGACGTCATAGGCCTTTAAAAGCCTATGTCGTCTCATTTTGAAGCCAGACGCCGAGGAGGAAGGACCTCCTCTGAAGAAAGAAGACCAGGGCGTGGCACCGGACGGCAAGAAGACCCCGGAAGAAGGTAGAAGAATACAGATGAAGATGGATTACAACTAGAAGACCCCTGGATTGTCATGTTTTATTATTTTATGGTTTTTTATTTTATGTGTTCCTGTTCGTGGATTGGTTCGTGAGTAAGCTGATCAACGGGAGTCGGTGGGGGCAAGTAATGGTAAGTTAAATAAAGAAATGTATTTAATGTAAATGTGTTTTTTTTTGCTTTTTCGTGTTTTAATTTTTTTTATTGCATATCATTTCTTGCCACTGTATGTATGTATGTATGTATGTATGTATGTCTAGAGAGATATATACATACAGGGTAAGAAATGATAGTGTTGTTAAAGCTTCATTTTCTGTATTGTTAATGATTGTGGCTATGCTGCTATGCATAGATGTGTGTTAAATGTATTTTATTATTAGAGAGATGTAAGTTTTGGGCTTTATGCTGTACTGTAGGTTATGGAGAGGCTTGCTATAGTATATTGTAATTGTTGGTGTCCTTTTTTGTATGTTTTGAACTTGTTCTCTGTTACGATAGCTATAGTTAATTGTGTAATTGGTATGGATGGTATTTTAATTGTTTAGGGATATAATTCATGACTGTTAATTCATTGATGGTGACTTTATTTGCTTACATAATATACTTCTTGTGATGTCAGGCTATTTGAGTTGGATTACTGTATTGTTAACATTGATTTGCAGCGTGTACATGTAGTTTACATGTTATGCTACATGTATACACTGTAAAGGCAATGTTTTAAGTGGCATTTGAGGCTTCAGATTGAATGATTAAATGAGATTTGTGTAACTCGGGAAGCAGGGGGTCTCTGATCCACAAATCAATGCGGTTCAGCTCAGGGGGCCCCCTGCTCCCGCACAATATTATTAAAATACATTAATGCTGCTTCATTACCATAGCGGATAGCCGCTAAGGTAATGAAGGGGTTAACGCATAATAGCATGTTTATTGGGGACAAATGCCCCCAATAAACATAGCAGCAATACACAACATACAATACAGTAATGGGCAACATTACTATTATCAACAAATGGATAATAGTGCAGTTGTCCATTTAAAATACATACACAACAATAAAGACATTAAATACATATAGCACTCACCCATGTGCGGCTGCCACGATGAAGGCCATCCTCATCTTCATCCTGCCCATGCCCCATCCGCTTCTGCAAAACAGACACAAGAATTAAAACATCCAATGTAATGTCCCCTAACCCCTTAATCACCATAGCGGTTATTAACCGCTACAGTCATTAAGGGGTTAAGCCACCATCACCCAGTAGCTCCTTTCCTTCTTCAGTTTTTATTTCAGCAAACATAGATACAAAAGAAGACATTGCTCGCTCAAAATATATAAAAATTATGTGTATGTTGAAACATTTGCATGTCATTTCCCAGAATCCCTGGCTGCAGTGGAAGCACTGTGTACTTAGAGATAATGGGGAAAGATAGGGTGGCAGGCCTGTCTGAGACATGTGAATGTGCTCACAAGTGATATTTTTATTTGCTGTATGTTGAAAGAATTCATACGTCAAATATATATTCTAGAGAAAAAAATGATACTTACATATAAAAATGCAGAATTGACATCCTACCCAACACAATGTGGCAAATGTAGGACATTTTGGGGTAACCAACTCCTTCATCAGATAACTCCCGAAATACTATGGAAGAGAAGTTATATCTTTGGAGCTTGGCACTGAGACACACTAAATAAAAAGGATATAAACAACCAGATAGAGGGTAAATCCACTTGGGTTCTCCACGTGCAGGCGATCAGTCATGTGAAAGAAATAAATGAAATAACATAGTGTAATACCGTACTAACAGTGACATAAAACACAACTAACAATGGCTGAGACAAACAGATGCTGAGACAAACAGATGACTGGGATTAGTAAAAAACATTTAATACAACAGCTAAATAAACAATGAAAATATAAAACACACAATGTAAAATAAGTCCCATGTGCACTCCAGCAATAGCTGGATTGTCCGCTTACCAGAAACAAGCAGGTGTAAGGCGGTGGATAATTCAGAGTATCCCCTCTCGTGATGGTTTCTGTCAGCTCCAAGGCATCTCGTGGTAATCAGCGTGAGCTTCCGGGAGGAGCACTCGCATCCCGCGGAGCAAGGCTCTGATGAAACTACAAGCTTGCATTCACCGTCCTCGATTCTGCGCTGCTATTGCGCATGTGACGGCGTCCATCCTGTGAGACGTAGCCCGGTGCGGCTGCTCTGTGGAGGTTTGCGGTTTGGACGGTTGTGAGTGCTCCTCCCGGAAGCTCACGCTGATTACCACGAGATGCCAGTACAATGGTCCGCGCTCAGACTTCAAAATCCCCAATCGGCCAGCTTGGATCACCTTGGGTTACAGCTTGTTTTACAGTATGTTGTATTTTAAATCTGTGGAATTTTTCAGTTACTTTAAAAGTACTACGTTAAATATTGGAATAGTAGTTTGTCAGGAGAGTTGTAGATGTTAATAGGCATAAATTGCACCAATAAGCCCAATAAATAGCTATACTGTACCAATGTCAACAATGCAAAAGACAAAATACCCTATATCTACTGTAAATGTACTTAAAAAAACAACAAGGATAATGAATGTAAAGTTTGGGGGCAAAATCCAAGTTATAGCTTTCCTTTATTGAACTATTTCTATTGATGTTTTTTCAAAATGTTATCTGTAGGTATTCAAATGTATTACGTTTGCAGTACAAATGTCATTTTGTGAAATGACTGCACCTATTATCAATGCAGAATGGTTAGTGGTTTAGAAAAAAATGAAAACCGAGAAAGGTTAAGTATCTGGCCATTCATACACATGCAGATGTTGGTTCTTCCATGGTTTATTCAAAGGTTGCTGTGTTAATTATTGTAATTAAGCAGTGCCCCATTCTTTTTTATTTGATGAAGTGATGCAGTGTAGCAACACAAAAGGAACATGCGAGCAGCAACCCATACTGAGTTACTACTATTGCTTTTTGCCAAGCTTATTATCCTGTCATAGTAGATGTAAGAAAATCTATCTCTCACTTCAAAATGATAAGGCTTTGTCACTTGCAACACAATTATTGTTAAAAATAGAAAGAGGCATTCAATATGATTGTGACTTGCAGGGAGTGAGCCATTGTCCAGGTTTCTGTGACTCATTCAGAGGGCCGCAGTCAGCCTACACATAGCTGTCAGTTTACTGATTGCCATCATTCCCTCTCTCTCCCTCTCCCTGTTTGATGAAATATTCATGCCTTTGCTCCGCTCTCTGCAAGTACTATTGATTTTTTGTGTAAATGTTGCTATATTTAGTCTAGACAAATGGAATGCGGATTGCTGCTGAATAAATTGGATGGAGGGCTGGGTTCTTGCCTGCGTCTAACTCCCAATCCATGGCTATTATTTATAATCATGAGTAGTTTTTGTGAGTTAAGAGTGACTTTTCACAATGATTAGTCTGGAAACTAAACCAAACAATTTAGGCACAATAATTTCTTCTGAGAGGGTGGAATAAAAAGTGAAACATTTCCCCTTCACTCTTTAATGGTAGTTAGGAAAGATAGAATCAATATATATTTTTTTAGTATATTGATATAAACGTTTCTTTCTCTGTCTGGTTGCTTGACTTTACGCTACTCAACATGATTATTCAACATAGTCCCTATTTATGTACAGGTATTATAGTGACAGTAATGTGCAGAAAGGCATTCATATTGTAGGTGTTAAATTCACTATGACAGCAATTTCAGAAGTTCAGTATTACGTCAGTCCTTACACAAACTGATAGAGCATTTTGCCCACCATAGAAATTTTACAGATAGGTACTATCAATACAGATCTAGCATGGCACAACATACTGGAATGAGATGTGAGTTATCGAAAGTACAAGTGCTAACTAAACATACAGAATAATGAATCCTCCTGTATGACCACTTAAAGGTATAACTCCTGCAGAATAATCAAGTTTTCTACAGCATCAGTAAGACCACAAAATAAATGCGTCCTATGCCGTGCCATGCAATGCAGTTAATATTACACTTCTTTGAAAATTAAATTTGTGTTTTTTTTTATAGCAGGAACAAAATAAATCTGTTAAATGATTCTGCAACATCAACACAATTGTGGCCCGCATCACATGTAAGGCTGTTCACTCGTCTGCCTTTGTGTTTAACTCTGTCTTAATTTTTCCCATCCTTGCCCACCAACTGTCACCTTCCAGCCCCTTTGTCCATACTGCTGTTTCTCACCTAAACACATTTCCTCTCATCCCTTGGTACAGTACCTGTGCAGCTCCCTCACTGTCAGCAAATCCCAAAAACCTTCTCTATCACCTTCAAAATCTAGACTCATGAGTGCCTCTCCTCACATCAATCGTTATACATACCAAACACTGGGCCAGATTGAATAACGTCTCTTATCATTGCTTGGAGCTTACCTAATTGTATTGCATTGCACAGGGATTGGTTTGTCAAATTCAATAAGAATTATATATGCTTTTGCAAACTGTGATACAATACTCATATGCATGCTGAGAGCTATTTCCCCTTAGCACGTATGCCGAAACGTTGACAGTTGGGATGAGGTTCTTCTGTTCTTACGCAGTGTTTGTTTTTTGCCAAACATAATATTTCTCATTCAGGCCAAAAAGTTCTACCTTTGACTCGACTGCCCAGATAACATTGTTCCAGAAGGATCATCTATGTGCTCTTTGGCAAACTTCAGATGTGCAGCAATGTTCTTTTCAGAGAGAAGTGGTTACCTCCTGGTTATCCTTCCATGAACACCATTCTTGTTCAGTCTTTTTCTGATAGTTTAGTCATGAACACTCGCATTATCCAAGGCAAGAGTGGCCTGCAGACCCTTGGATATTACTCTAGGGTTCTTTGTGACTTCCTGGATGCTTTGCCGGTTTGTTTTTGGAGAGATTTTGGTAGGACGACCATGCCTGGGTAGAGTGACTGTGGTCTTTAACTTTCCCCATTTCTCTGACAGTGGATTGGTGGAGCCCCAAATCCTTAGAAATGGTTTTGTAACCCTTTCTAGATTGATGAACATCAATAACGGCTTATCTGAGGTCCTCAAAGCTTTCTTTTGACCGGGGCATGACATGTTTCCATACGCCTATATGGTGAAGACCAAACTCACAATGTTTCTTATCATTATATAGGGTTGGGCCTCCCAAACTCACTCCTCAAGATCTATCTAATTATTTAAACACCTGAATCTAAAGATTCCCTTTAATTTAGTTGATTAAACCAGGTTTTCACTTACTTTTGCACTACCCTGGCTTTTAATTACTCATTGTTTGTCTAACTCATATATCATTTTGATTCAACATACATGGAATTGGTTAATATAAACACCATTGGAAATTTAAGATGACTGGTTTTGGTTCAACAATGTTATCATGGAAAAACTATGAAATTTCTTTAATTATCATTGGGATCTAAAACTTTTTCTTGCTACTCTAAATATTTGAGAATAATTCCTGACTCCCATCTCCACAACTACTTTACCCTATCTTCATCATGATCATTTTATTATTGAATACAATTAAGCGGTCTTCACCATTTTTGGGGGGGGGTTCAAATTCACCTTTAGACATTCTACGGACTTGATTAAATCTAGACCACATTGGCAAGAGACGCTAATTTCCATTGCACTTTCACCCTAACATATTGTCTCTGTATGTTCAAACATACCTCAAACATAAACTTTTCTTGTGAAAATGAAGGGGAGTTTTTGTTCAACCCATAGAGAGATATCACAAAATTATCCTTAAACATGTCACTGAAAATGGCTTACAGGCATACCCCGCATTAACGTACGCAATGGGACCAGAGCATGTATGTAAAGCGAAAATATACTTAAAGTGAAGCACTACCTTTTCCCCACTTATCGATGCATGAACTGAACGGCAATCGTCATATACGTGCATAACTGAAGTAAATAACACATGTGTAACAGGCTCTATAGTCTCCCTGCTTGCGCACAGCTTCGGTGCAGGTAGGGAGCCGGTATTGCTGTTCAGGACGTGTTGACATGCGCATGCGTGAGCTGCCATTTTTCCTATTGAGCGATATGTACTTACTCGCGAGTGTACTTAAAGTGAGTGTACTTAAACCGGGGTATGCCTGTATATAGTTTATATATGCCTGTATTGTGGTTGCAGGCCAAAATGAACCTAAGCATTGTTTGTTTTTTTACTTTCTATCAATCAGCTTCTTACGTCTTATCTGCATGCATATTTTTGTCTAAGAACTACAAAGAGCAGTGACTCACTGCTAAGTGGAATAGTAGGGATCACCCTTAGGCTGCGCTTATAGTGCCTGCGAAAGCGCCGCGAGATCGCGTCAAAACAAATGTATCGACGCCGGTGCGTGCAATTATAATAGGTGCGATGTGACGGCATGACGGCGTGGTTGCGATCGCTGGAAGTCACTTCAATTTGATTTTTCCAGTGACCGCAGCGTCGCCGTTACCGGCACTATAACCGTAGCCATAACTTGGTTTATTGTGCTACAAAATGGTGTTTGAAGTTAAATGTCATACACTTTCATTTACTGCATTATGTCATCTATAAGGGAATCTTTCAATTACTACTTCTTGCCAACATTTCTCCATATGTATGCCAGCATGCAATCTTTTTAGTTCAATTTAAATCACATTGAGGAATTGAAAGTGTACTTTAAGTCTTAAAAGGTAAGATAATAAACTGATGCAAACAGTACCTTCCTACTAATCCCAACCACATATGGTCGCTTATTCTAATAAACTATAGATAGACTGTACACTAACTGAAAATGTCAATAAATCATTAATTCCAATAAACTGACAAGTTAATATTAGGCTGTGAAATGCAAGCATTTTAAATGTGAATGCTGGTTGATTTTACCAGCAAGAAATTGAATTTCAATATGTTGATAGTCCTTCCAGCAGCAAAGGTGAAAAATGTTTGCACTTGCGAGGGTGTCTGGGGGAATGTGGGAGGAAAAGGTTCCTACTCCATTATAAGAATGATTGGAAGCAGTATTGCAGTTTTAAACCATCAACGTGAAACTGTCTACTTGTGTAATATGTCAAAAGATTATAGGATGTTCCAACCTTCAGCCATTGAGAATCTTAGTAACATTGTATAACATTATTAGCTATTGATCCATTAAATCCTTATTGCCCATGGAGACCTACCTACAGTATTAGCTCTCTCTTTTGTAAAGCACATATTGGTGGATTCATCTAGTAGCGATGTGCGGTACCGCATCCCGTGACTTTATTAATGCCGGATTGGGGTGTTGATACCCAGTAACCCGGCTTAATGATTTCCAGCCATACACAAAGCCTTACTTACTACACTACAATAGGTTTGCTGCGTGTGCTACAACCATACTACAAGAAACCCCAGAGAGCCTCATACGTCATTTGGTGGGTTAAAGTTTATGTTGTAGGCACCATATGATGGGTAAATCCAAGATGGACTCATCAACAAATGTGTATGTTTAGGTTACACAATTAAACAGTCAAGCAGATGTAGCCCTTTTTCTGAACCCTCCCAAAGGAACTACTGGTCACTGTACAACACCTGCGGCTCCAGGAGATCTGAGCCTCCACTAGCTGGGAGCCTGGTGTAACACTTATAGCGCAGCGCCTCCACTTACCCAGGATCCCCGTGATGTGAGATTCCCCTGGGCAAGAAATACATACACACACATGTGATGCAACCAACTTTACTGTAATAATGATAATGCACGGCAACCTTATCACTCTATAATGCAACGTAGCAATAACACATATCAATACACACACACCGCATATCCTTATACATAACCTTAGCAGCAATGCCTAACACCCTAATAACTGGTACCGTCCCTATAACGGTAGTGGCTCAGCCACGCTCCTAATGAGTACTGTCTCAGTCTCGCTACCACGTGCTCCACACCGTGTCCGTGTTCGGTAATGTTGGTATAGGCTCAGTTCTTTAGCCACTCGCTCAATGTTCCTAAAGAGTTTAGCCTAAGGCGGGATCAGCGCCTGTTGACCGGTGTTGGTGCACTTGATGTTACAATATACCTTCCGGTCACGGCGGTGACCGGTACCTCTTCGCAAAGGGTCAGATGAATCAGCGGTCTGCCTCCTGGGTCTCAATGTCCAGCCGTCTGGTCCAAAACGACTCGCCGGCAAAACCTGCTTTGCACGCTTGTCCCTTTGTCCCTAGCTGTCTACACAGTAAAGGGCGATGCTCGCTACCACTATGGGCGTCCCTGCAGCACAGAAACCTTTGGTGACTTCAGGGAACACTCCTAGGGGCCTACGGGGTAGCTTGTCCTATGCAGGTGGGTCACTGACCCCCTGCACCCACTCTACCTCTCCCTTCACTTCCCGGATCCCTTCTGACTAACTAGCAAACACACTGCACTCACACTGTACCTGCAGCAACCGTGCTGCACAAACTTGTCAGTGCACACAGCACTGACAGCCGTGACACTGACAAGACTACACACTCCACACACTGCTAAGGGCAGGGTCCCTAACCTAGGGGCCGTCCCTCAGTACTTACCCCTTACCCTGGTGGGGATTGGGGCCTGCCTGGGATCTGGGGAACTACCTTATCTGGTGTAGGAGCCACTCGCTCCCTACACCATTCCTTCCCCTTCCTGCTCCCAGCTCCAACTGCCGTTACCTAAGCCGGCAAAATGTATCTCTTTCTGCTCTCCCAGTAACCTTGCGCTCCCATTGGCCGCTTGCAGACACCTGGGGGACTTGGCCCTAAGCCTCATGGGAACTGTAGTCCCGCAGAGTCTGCAAAAACATTGGGGCCACGTGCGCGCTTGCCCTGCGCATGCGCGAGTCCCTAATTGCCGCCGCAACCTCCTAGCTACTTCCGCGCCTGCGTGAGCACGGCGCTTGTGCGAGCATCCGTAATGGCGGCCCCCGCTATCCGGGTGCGCCGCCGGGACTCCAGGGACTCGTAGCGCTCCCTGCTCTGGCCCCCACCTTCGCGAGCAGCCGGCGGATCCGTCGCTGGCTCTGGCGGCACCCGCGATCGCTCGGCATGGTACAGAGGGGGTCTTCGGGACCAAAATAAGACCGGGGCTACACAGAAAAAGTATTTGTAATGAATAAGTTCATTATTTATTGTAAATACAGTAGATTTTAACATTTCAATTGCTACTGCTTTAAAATATCCAATTTTCAGCATTATAATTGTAACGGGTATTCCCTCTATACCAATCACAGATACCGTGTGTGTGGGTGGAAACCTATGTGTTACCAGGTGTGTCAGGCTCACAGGAGGTCTGAGCCTCCGCCAGTGAGAGCCTGGGGTGAATCCTCTGAAACGTTCTCGGTTTCAGTGCCTCCACCTGTGTTGGGTTCTAGGGATGTAGAAGGTTGCCTACACAGGACCCGCATATACAATAACCACATACACAGGAATGTATATAACCACTTTACTGTAACACAGAATAATCACACACATAATACTAATACTTCCCCTAGAGGGTAACTCCACAATATAACTCAGTCCCAAGTGTCCTTCACTCCACTAGGAGTGTACCTACCCACCACCGTGTACCCCCACACCATGTCCACAGCCTAACCCCTTTGTCCCGTGGTCAGAGCTTCCACTATGTGTAATTATAATATGTATAGGATACGTTGGTGCACTTAGGAAGGTACCTGCCAAGCGCTCCTGCACTCGGGCCTACAAGCAACTTCGAAAAGGATCTGCCGCTTGGTGATCCCGTCTGATCCTGTATTTCCTCGCACGAGGGTCCGCCAGGGGCAATCCCACCCTGGAGACAGTCTCTGTCTCTTTGGGCACAGACTTGAGCCCAAGTCTCTTCTCGGGGAACGCAGTGTCCGCTGTGTCCCTATCTAACACTAGTACTACTGTGACAGGGTCCCTAGCCTACGGCCTGTCCCTGTAGCACCACAAACTGGGGAGTTCAAGACCTATCTGGGGCCTAGGGGGTTACTGGCCTAATGCAGTGGGTCACTGACCCCTGCACTCACCTCCTTCCCCTAGCTCTTCCCAGTCTTGACTGACTAGCATTGGCTCAGCATGCGAAAATGTATCAAAAGCCCTGCTGCAGGGCAATCCTAAGCCCTATTGGCTCCCTGGCGTCACATGGGGCGCTGCTGAGGCTCATGGGACATGTAGTCCCTTCCAAGAGCCTTCCCTGGTAGGCTAGCGTTCGCGCGCTGCAACTGCGCATGCGCCACTATTCAGGGCCGCCGGGGACTCACTGCGCATGCGCGAACTTGCGCAACATGGCGGTGCCCTGCACGGGAGCCGCCGGGGACCGCTGGAGCGCTGGAGCGCTCCCTGCTCAGCCCCCACCCTCCAGATTGGCCGTCGGGTCTGCTGCTTGGCTCCGGCAGCACCCACCAACGATCCCGGGCACAGAGATAATGGGGGGTCGCAGAGCAACGAGGGGTGACCTGGCTACATCATAATGTTCCACTTCTCTTTAGAATTTGTACAATAAACATTTAGGTCCATAGTTACTAGGCAGTGCTGTGCCAACCTTCCCGGACCTGATGCTGTCTTACAGAATAACACTTCTAAGTAAATATGGGCCCTAGTCCCCTGGGCTGCAAACCCATACATTTTATGATAGGTGCGAATGGCAGTAATATTTAAATCTGATTACGTGTCTAAAGATACAAGTTAATGTCGTTGGACTGAAAGACATTTTATTTTCATATATTCTAAAGCAGTGACTCAGAAAGTCTGTATCAACAAAACATTGTGCCATAAGCAATCATGGGTGGAAGTTTGAGCACAGTATGCTATTTATCAATCTGCAAATATGCATTTTGCCACAATATGATAATGTTGTTGTTTTTATTTACCACTGTGTTAATGATGAGAAGCCTCATATCAAAGTTTCTTATAATTTGTAAGTCCCACAACAACCCTATTTTGTGGTGACTAAACAAAGGAAAAAAGACAGACACAATTATGTTTCCTTGAGGCAATATATATAGCTGTTACAAGGAGGCCTTTTAGCAATTAGATTGCAGTAGGTATTTTATCACAAAATAACTGTGAACCAATGCAAAAATGGTCATATGTCTTAACATATTTGTGTAAAACCCTTTCTGTGCTGGTGAACAACTTGTTTAGGAGTGTAAAGACAGCAAAGGTTTGCTAGCTATTCCAATGGTTATAATTTGTTTGCTGTCAGGAGGAGTTTTTAAAGAGAAAACAGAGAAATCAAGTTGTGTAAAACAGGACTACTTCATCAAACAGATTTAAGTCAACAAGGCTGTAAAGTGTCTTCATGCACCAGAAAATGTCTTATGGAGTAGCACAGCTTAGTACATATGGGCCACAGAGATTGATTTTTTTTTAAATGGCAAAATTATTTGTTAACCCAAGTATCAAGTATATTTTTAGACACTGGATTTATTAATTTATAAAATGTTTTACCAGGAAGTAATACATTGAGAGTTACCTCTCGTTTTCAAGTATGTCCTGGCTATAACAATACATGGATACATTAAATTAACAGAGGTTATACAGCCAATTTCATGGACAGACAGAGTTGGGAAATTGGGCATAGGGGATAAAAGGGCTGGTGAGTTTCAGATTTAAATAGAGCAGCTTTAACATCAAAAAACATCAGCGAACAGCAGCAAACTGCTCACACCCTTTAGCTGCTCTTCATCTGCACCAAATGCTGTCCGCCTTTGGGGCAATGCAGATATAGACTGAAGGTGTTCAGATTTAATTCAGCTGTGGATTCAACGTCCTTGGTCCTCCTGCCTCATTAACATTCTAATGGGTGGGGTTGATGTTCCACATAGTACAAGCAAAAGCAGATGTTAACAGCACGCTGGTTCTGTGCAGAGGGGAGCAGTTATTGTGGAACACCATCAGGTGCCTTTGGGGCGATGCAGATATATACTGAAGGGGTTCAGATTGAATGCAGCTGTGAAATGTTCTTGCATGTTCAAGCATGGAGGTTTAATTCCAATCTTCACTACTTATACTCATTGAGTATAACTTTTGACAAGTCACGTTATCTACCTGTGCTTCAGGTACTCAACATTGAGCTTTCCTGGTCTGGGACTAATTCTGCCTATATATTCCTTGCACATGTCAACACTATAAATGAATACTTTTACCATTGTATTTACATTAAACTAAAAGTAGGCTTTCTCCTATTTCTGTTTTACAGTAGATGTAAAGTCTGAGGTTCCTGGTGGGTTAGACCCCATCACACCACTAGACCTACGAACAGATCTCAGGATGGTGATGCCCATTGTGGACCCTCATTTGCGAGAGAAGCAGCTACAGCAGGAACTTCTACTGATCCAACAGCAACAGCAAATTCAGAAGCAACTTCTAATTGCAGAGTTTCAGAAGCAGCATGAAAACCTTACCAGGCAGCACCAGGCCCAACTCCAGGAGCATTTAAAGGTACTCATTAAACTTAGATTTTTATCAGTTTTCACAGATAAATGGGTGGGGGGGATACAAAAATAAAAAGAGGGAGGGGGGGATACAACATTTTTGTGACAAATATCTTACAAATAACAACAATCACATTACAAATCATACAACTTTTGGTAAACCCCATACCTTACACACAACACTCCCAAATTGTCTCTCCCTCCGGGAGCGCACCCCTATCTAGCAACCCAGGCCTCCCGGACTCTATCATACTTCCTAGTGGTGTGGTTCAGGAATGGGGTAAGTTTTTCCATCAATTGAACATCATTAACCATTCTAATAACTTCTCTTCTGGAGGGTGGGAGTGTCTTTTTCCAGCTGCTACAGCACATCTAGCCGCTGTTAAAATATGGAGAATTAATTTTTGTGTATAGTGATTTACATCTTCAATAGGTTTGGCCAAAATAACAAAAATTGGATCTAGCGGGATTTTTATATCAGTCACGTATTTTATTAGTTTCAAAACCATCCTCCAATATACCTGCATTACTGGGCAGAACCACCAAATATGTGCCACATCTCCTAATTGTCCACAGCCCCTCCAACATCTATCCGAGGTCCCCGGAAACATCTGTTTTAATCTTTGGAGGGGTGTAATACCATCATAACACTATTTTTGATATATTCTCTTTGTTACCGTACATATAGATATTTTGCCCGTATTATCCCAGATATCCTCCCAGTCCTCCCTTGTTATTTCAGTCTGGAAGTCCCGGTCCCACTGGTCCATATATTTATGATTTGGGGTATCTTTCTTTAGAGTTAGCCCCTGATATAAGGATGATATCAAATCTCTTCAGTATTTTTTTTTGTTTTACATAGATCCTCAAATCGTGTATATCTAGGGAATTCCTCATCATGGAGGCCCTGACACACAAAGTGTCGGTCTTGCATATACCTAAATAGCTCAATTTAAGGCAGACCATACTTTCTCATCAATTCCTCAAAAGATATTAGTTTATCCTTTTCTAATAAATCTCCCGCCTCCAGGATTCCTCTCTGTTTCCAAACTTCAAAACCCTGACCCTGAAAGCCCAGGGTGAACCCTGGATTACCGAACAGAGGCGCAAGCCTAGAAGGGGCCGACACAACCTTATATTTCTTTTTTGCCATCTGCCATATTTTCAATGTGAATCCAATTACTGTCGGTTCTGACTGCCTCCTGGCTCCCATCTGTAAGGCTACGGCCCCGCTGTCTGCGCTGCACACGCGCCTGTGAGGCTGGTGGCGCGTGCAGCTGAGTTTCCCAGTCTGCAGTGAGCTGTAGGGGTAAAGACAGGGGGGGGGGATGGGGGAGTGATGGGGGCGAGGCCATGATGTCACCTGACAGGTTCGCACTCATTGGCTGAACTATCAGGGACGTGGCCTAGTGCTCCGTCGCGACTCCTGATCCCAATTTTCTTGAGAGCAGGAGTTTCTGTCGGCGCAGCACAGCAGCCCCCCCTCACAGCGGACCTGGCCCCATTGTGGGGCGGCTCTTGTCCCTGCATTGTCCGCCACAGTGGGCGCTACAGTAGCCAGTAAGGACCTGGCCTTATGGACCTGCTCGCCACAAACCTGGACCGGACCGCGAGGCTGAGGTGGGGAATGAGAAGCACCGACCTGAGACTGCAAAGCCAGGTCCGCATTGCGGATTTCGGCATTGGTAGCCAAATTGGGTTTGGAGAGAACAGCAATACTGATATCCAGTCCACGATGGGGTCAAGGCAGGCGGCACAGAAGCGATGGTTGAGGTCACAGGCTAGGGTCGGCAACAGAAATGCTTCAGCATAGAGCTAAAGCGAAGGAGCCTCAGCGCAAGGGAAGGTCTCCGGAACAGAGCAGCTACAGTGCAGGGGATCCAGCGCAGATGCTCCAGCAAGGGAGGACCTTTAGAACAGGAGACAAGGAGACTGGAAGCTTCAGCGTAGGCTGCTAGCAGCCCAGTAGTTAATGTGCATTGTATCAAATTAGGATGTTAAGGAAGATATATACTGTATCTTAGAGAAGAAGTTTGTAGCATAAGTAATATATTCTTTTATAGAAACCAAACATCTTCATTATACATTTTATAGACAGCAATTGCTTTTTTTTCTGTATCAAAACACAGGGCTGCTACACAGTAAACTTTTGCCCCCGTGCCTCTCAGCATTCACCTGGCTACTAAATCAGTTGTACAGTAGATGCTCCTGGGCTGCATCACAAAACACTAGTATCCAGGGTTACAGAAATACTTCACATATAGAACAGCATGCAGGGGCATCTCCACATCCACATGTCCCCCCTCACGTTCTGGTCTTTCTTATTCTACTTTGGATGTTTAGTACAAAACCGGCTGCAAGCTCCAGGAACCAGTGCAATGATAATAAATGATCTATGAAGTTCATAAGTACATTCACAGGGCATCCGCGTAATAGGCACTATGTATGGGAGAAGTATATAGGGAGTATACGACAGGGATGGTATCCGCAATAAGAAGCCAAATAAGACTGAGAACTGGAATATAAAGCCTCCTAGGCATATTTTATACTGCATCCAATGAACTCTCAAGTCGTGATATTATCGGTGTGGAGTAGGCAAACAATACTCACTATGAATCACCGTTTCCCTCTCCTCATGGCCACGCAGTACTTGTATCAAGCCTCTGCATATCTTAGCAGCGTCACTCCGATCAGCGTAGCTCCAATGAAAACAGAAGATCAAAATGGCAGCAGGTCCTAGCAAAGCAAAACTCACCAGCCAAAAGTAAATTGAATAAAAAAACTTTTATTTAAACTACATTAAAAAATAGACATCCACAGACAAAAATAGCTCCTCCTCCCACGCGTTTCACGCCGTCACTGGCGCTTTCTCAAGGAGTATTTTTTTTTTTAATGTAGTTTAAATAAACGTTTTTTTATTCAATTTAATTTTGGCTGGCGAGTTTCGCTTTTGCTAGAACCTACTGCCATTCTGATCTTCTACTTTGGATGTGTCTGGATTTATATAAAAATATATTTGATAGTGAAACTCTGCACTGCAGTGCTTCTGTTTCTATAATAATGACATTACTTAATTGTCAAAATTTGGAAATACAGAGCAAATTAAAAGTGAGACTGTTGTATAATTGATTTATAAATAGCAGCCATATTTGTCTCATTTACTGTAAAATCTATAACTATTACTAACAAGTGAGCAGGCGCAGTTCTGTGTGACTTTGTTTGTTTAACAGCATTATATTTTGCTCCAAACAGCTCAGTGAATTTTTTTTAGATTAGAGGTTCTGGAGAAATTTGAATTCCTGAAAAAGAAAGTAGAAATTGCACTCCTCCAGTAGTCGTGGTAAACTGCGTCCTGTAGATAAGGTGCTAAGATCCTGTGCCCATACCGTTGGACACACCCAACATACTACACCATAGGATCAGCAATTTCAACAAAAAACAGCTTCTTTAATATACAAAAAAAAGTCTTTGTGTTTCTGCTTATCTACTCTCTTTTGTATTCCTTGTCAGTTTGTAACTTTTTTTGTGCTATTTTCATTGATTGATTATTTTTAAACTGTTTTGTTCACTAAAGGAGCTGTTTTTTTGATGAAAGTTCTGGGAGCACGTGAGGATCTCTTCTCACTTATCTACCCATTATTTGAGTGCTGATCCTATGGGGTAGAAATGTTAATTCTGGAAATGGTATACAACATTATTTCCATGTTTACTTGCCTGTTAACACTGGAATGAAGGATTGTTTTATGCTTATTTGTGGTATGCAATCAACAGAATGTTAAAAAAAAAAAAAAAAAGCTTTTGTGGAAATATCAAAAGTATGTTTAATAAATTGCACTGGACAATCGTAAGCAAACTTTAAAACTGATAACATAGCTTTTGCTATTTGCACCATTTTTTCTCACAAAAATCCCTCATCTTTATTTATGTGAAATATTTTAACAGGTATAAAAATAGACGGGTGTGTGCCGAGCACGTGCATTGTAAGTGAAACTGCTTTGTGTTTTGTCACTGAAATTGTATTTTGATGTAAAAGTACTGTGTCAGGTTTGGATATAAAAGTACTGGTACTGTGTCAGGTTTGGATATAAAAGTACTGGTCCTGTGTCAGGTTTGGATATAAAAGTACTGGTACTGTGTCTGGTTTGGATATAAAAGTACTGGTACTTTGTCAGGTTTGGATATAAAAGTACTGGTACTGTGGCAGGTTTGGATATAAAAGTACTGGTTCTGTGTCAGGTTTGGATATAAAAGTACTGGTACTTTGTCAGGTTTGGATATAAAAGTACTGGTACTGTGGCAGGTTTGGATATAAAAGTACTGGTTCTGTGGCAGGTTTGGATATAAAAGTACTGGTGCTGTGACAGGCTTGCTTATAAAAGTACTGGTACTGTTTGCTTGCCTGATGACATTTTCATCTGCATGAACGACTTTGAGTGCTGTGTAAATTATGAGCTAGCGGGGACGCGCTATCGTGCACGCGCCTGATCGTGATGCATTTTCGTCTCCATAAAGGCGTTTTAGTCCTATGAGAATTTAGGTAGGTGCCAGCAAAGAAGTTTCACTTCAATAACTGAAATTCCCATATTCCTTGCAGATCTATTGTGGACTGCAACAATATAATATGAATGTATGGGTTCTTCTGAAAGACGTTGTTGCAGTGAATACTAATGAATAGCTCCATACATATGTAATTCCCCCAAAGTCCATTTTGCATTGATTGTGGACTAATAGGGGTCCTCAACATTTTTCATTACGAACTTACAGCGAAAGGGCTCATTATTGGATCAAAAATAATAATAAATCACTCCCTGATTCTACTGAATGCATATACTGTACTAACAAACAAAATATACTTACACAGCAAAATTAAATTTTTTGTAAACTATTAATTATTATTAGAGATGGGTGAACTTGTAAAAATCCAATTTTTTTACCAAAATCTGATCCACATACAGAAATCAAAAGGCAGTTTGGGCACTAAAACAGTTTTGGGCATGCATCCTAATCCACTATCAGATTTATTCTGCATGGATTTTGGGAAATGTGTAATCGGATGTTATATTAAATCCAATTGCGAATTTTTCTAAATTCAATTCGCTCAGACCCTTTTGTATGGGTTTTGCGAGAGAGAGAAACCTATTTTAATATAGTCCCAAATACTATATGTATCCTCCCCACACAGCATGTGGAGGCACCTGTGCTCAAAAAGAGGCGCACCTGGGAGATATGCAAAGTATATTTAAATGACATACCACACAGCTCCTAAAACATTTGCACAAGACCTCTCCTGACAAGCCAGATACTATGGCGTTTTTTTTGAAGAAGGGGTACTGTCAGGCACAACATGATCTGAACCCACGACCTCTGCTAATCAGGGCAGCAGTTTTAACATTGAGCTGCTGGATAGCGCCACTCTCACAGCTTACTTTTGAGCTCTACTTCTCACTGCACACACCTGTAGCCCTCTCGCTTCCTTTAAAAGCCCTTCCACTTCCTGTTTGCCAGTTCAATGTGCCTTGCACACAAAAGGGAGAACACCTGGGAGATATACTAATAGGATAAGCACAGTATAATAAGGAAGCCAGGGGGGGGTATCCCTCATAAGTATGATTTAGCTAGTGTAAGTAGGGAGCAGTGGAGCTAAAAAATGAGCTGCAACAGTGGAGCTATCCAGCAGCTGGTTTGACTCACTAATAGACCTGCCCTGAATAGCAAAGGCTTTGAGCCTGTTGGGCCTGACTGTACCCCCTTCCTCACATAGTACCTTAGGTCCTGGCTTGTCAGGACAGGCCTTGTGGAAATACTTTATGTAACGGTGTGAGTAATTTAAATACAATAGGGCCCCACTTCTCGGTGTTTCGCTTCTCGGCGTTTCGCTTCTCGGCGATCCGCCACTACAGCGGTGCTGAAAAGGGGGCCGCCCTGTCAGTGCATGCACAATAGGGGGACGGCCAAAGCTGCGCATGCGCAGAACGGGGGAGTGGCCAAGTTTGCACATGCGTAGAAGGGGGACGGCCGAGTCTGTGCAAGCGCACATGGGGAAGGAAAGACGGAAAATCGCCGGTGGACATAGCAAATGCTATGTTCTGCTTTTCAGCGTTTTTTGCTTTCCGGCGGCGGCGTTGAACGGAACCCGTCGTATGAGTGGAGCCCTACAGTATATAATTGGTAATAGAGAAAGAAAAAGGTTCCTTCTACAATCTGCAGTGAGTACTCCTAAAGTATCATAAAGTTTTACATCTAATAATAATGAAATATGTTGTAACAACAGACAATTAAAAACTGTGTTGACGTTAGTCAACAAATTATGTTTAAAATAAAAAAAATTAAATGACCCCTAGTCGACTCAGTGGCACTATACACTGTACGTAATAACTCTAAACGGCATTGAATGCCTTATAAATAGAGGATGCAATATTGAAGCAGCTTCTTGTTAAGGGATCAATCCGTCAACGATGCTGACATTGCTTTAATATATATTTGATTGAACTCTAAAAAGTTGAAGCAATAGAAAAATAAAGAAATTATGTGAACAAAACTGGTGTTAAATGTGTTGAAACAATATATCTTACAAGTACTTTATGTCTAATCCAAGACTCACTCAAGACTAATGGTGAAAATATTAAATTATGTATCCATTATCTTAAGTGTTGGCAGCAGTGAACCCAGAAGACCCACACTAAACTCTGGTGATAACAAAAGTAGCAACATTGTTTGAAAACATGAAACTTTAATAAAGTGCTATCTAGCGTGAAAAAACTCGCAGTGCCAATCAATACGGTGATGAGATAGACTGAGGGCATTCATTTGATACACTAATTCTAAGTAATAAAGAAACTACTAATATAATCTAAAATTGAATAGATAGTAATCAAAAGACTAAACTATCTTCACTACAACTACAACCTCCCACTGCACTAATAACTCTAAGCTGCAACTAGTTTCCAATCTGTAACATACTATCTGTTTTGAAGACAGAATATATCTAGTTGGTGGTAGTGGCTGTTATTATAGACATAGTGTGATACACGCCCATCGACATTCTAACTGCCACTTAGTCTTCTTTTGCGGATACATTACAGGTATTAGACACAATAATGAAGTGTGATAGGAAACATAGGATTAAATACCAATCGGTTTCCTAGACAACAAACACTATATAGGAAACTGGCTGATACTCTCCTTGTAGCCCAAGAAGAAACATTTGTGAAACATGCGTGATTTATTATTTACATCACCAGTAATTCAGCGATATTAGGTGGCAGTAAAGCTCCAAAGTATGCTGAGAAAGTGGAGCTATCCAGCAGCTGGTTTAGTTCACTGCTTGAACTTCTGCCCTGAATAGCACAGGTTGTTGGGCCTGACAGTGACCCCTTCCTCACTAGATGCCTTAGGACCTGGCTTGATAGGATAGACCATGTGGAAATATGTTAGGAGGTGTGGGCTATGATTCATTTAGATATACTTTGCATATTTCATTAGCACATCTCCTATGTGCTCTTTCTTGAGCACAGGTGTCTCTCCACGTGTTGTTTGAAGGGAGGTTTAAGGAGACTTATAGTGACTATACAGAAACCCCCATATTTCATTAGCAAATCTCCCATGTGCTCTTTCTCAGAAAACCCCGTATTTCAGGATCTGGAGTCCGCAAACAAATTAATATTTTTTTTTAATCTGAATCTATTCGCGGATTTTGAGTGATAGGAAAAAACCCTGAGTCTGCTTTTTTGAGACTGATTCGTGAAAATGCACAGGTGAAAGGAACTGGCAAATTCCACGACAAACTTGAATTTCTATTAGAATTTCGCCCATCTCTAATTATTATATTATACAAAACTACTGGAAGTGAACAGAATTTTTGTACTGTATTTTATTTAGTCAATCATGAGCATGGCAATAAAAGAGACACTGTTATTTCAGCACTCAATTAAGATTGGTATATTGACTCTTAGCCTATCTCTTACCCATCAATAATCATTAGTAAAAAAATAAATGTAGCCATGTGACCATATCCACACCAAAGAAAACGGAGCTGAAGGATTCAAGTATAAATCAAAATAATTACAGTCTCATTGCCAGCCAATATTTATGTTGTTAAGTAATAACTTTGAGTGGTCAGGGAATAGTCCAAAGCTTCCTAACGCCAGTTGTTATGGATTCAGCTAATGTCAGTTGGAAGCCAATGGAGATGTGTAATGGAAAGGGAAACACACAGAAGCTTGGAGGTAAAACTGTACCTTTTACCGGAGCTGTGTGACCTTCATTAATATTTATTTGAGAGAAAAATCTAACTGTACAGTACTGGTAAAGAGTTTTTCTAATTAAAATTAAATATATAAAAAAAACGAAAAAAAACACAGTGTCCTTACTAATTAGGAGAATATGTTTTCTTTCAATACCACTTTTGTGTTAAAAAATAAATCTCAATTTCTTTGTAATGCAGCATTTTGTTCCAATTACCCAGCCTACATTCTGGAGGAAAATTGCAAAATAGGGAAAATGTTGGTCAATAATTGTTGGACTGGGATGTTTCATGTCTCCCTGATTCATGTATTTGCACTTCTCAAAGGTTAAAATAGTTTTTGATTTTCTTCAAATTGTCTTAGAGCCTCTCCCCTTAAACAAGCAGTGGGGCAGCAAATGTATTTAATTCAGCAGATCTGTTTCCTGCAAAGTTGAGTACATTTTTCATATTAACAGAGCTTCTATTGTCACTCTTCTTGACCGTTATCCAAAGAGGAAAAGAGTGACTATGAATGTTTCTCTTAAGAACATTTACAACTGACTGTGAATTGTTCCCCAGGGCATATCTTCCATTAAGTTCTTTGTAAAGAAATGTGATTTCCAAGAAAGCTCTGTTTTTGCAACCTATTCAATGCCAGAGACGTGATGCAATGTTCAACAACACATTGAAGGCCTTTCTGGCATGAAAGAGGTTAATGTGAACCATCACTCCATATTCAGAACTGGGCAAGCTTCAAAGCTATATTCATTTTTACCAGCAAATTATTACAGTAGATCACTTTTCTAATGGAAGATTTACGCAGTGTCTAATCATTTAGCTTTTCCATATATATATATATATATATATATATATATATATATACAGTGTTCGACAAACCTATACATTTGCTCGCCCCGGGCGAGTGGATTTAACCCCCAGGCGAGTAAATATTGGCCCAAGCAGCACACGTTTGGTACTAGGTGGCGAGTAGATTTTTTTGTGTGGCGAGTAGATTTTTTGGTGATTTGTCAACCACTGTATATATATATATATATATATATATATATATATATATATATATATATATATGTAGCCCCGAGGTAAAATTTGAATCCCTGGCCCCTCTACGCGAGTGCCGTGAGGTAGCGGGTGCCGCCGGAGGCTGCGACGGACCCGACGGCACTTCGCGAGGGTGGGGGCCAGTGCAGGGAGCGGTGCAGGCTGGTTGCCGGGGACGCGATCGGGCCATCGCTAAGGCCGCGATCGCGTTGCCACCGGCTCGGCAGCTTAGGCAGAAGGCGCCGCCATTGCGCGGAGGTTCGCACATGCGCAGTAGGGCGGAAGCGCGCGATAGGACTCCAGGGATAGGGAGAGGTCGCGCGAGAGTAGGGAAGTGTAGAGGGAGAGTGAGGCGGCCATTAGGGGTTCGCGCATGCGCAAGGGAAGAGCGCACGCGGCCCCAATGCTTTAGGCAGCCCCTGGGAACTACAATTCCCAGGAGGCTTAGGGAGACAGGCACCAGGTGCCCCAGAGGAGCCAATAGGGCTGGAGGAAGCTCAGCCCGGGAATATAGATACATTTCCCGGGCTTTGCAACAGTCAGTCAGGGCAGAGCAGAGGAAGGAGTAGGAAGGGTGCAAGGAGTGCGTGGCTCCTGCATCAGGTAAGGGTTCTCCCTAGATCCCCAGGCAGGCCCCAATTCCCGGGTAAGGGCAGGGGGTAACTGAAGAGGGACGGCCTTAGCTAGGGAGGTGACCCTTGAGTGTGGAAGGTGCTGGTTTGGCAGGGCCGCAGCGGAGAGAGCTGTGGGCACTGTCAAAGAGGCACAGTGTGCTAGCATTGTATGTGCTGCGGGATCCAGGTGGCTGTGTGTGATTGCAGCTGTCTGTGTGTGTGTCAGAGCAGGTGCTTTGGGAGTAGCTAGTTAATAGCTAGTTGTCAGTTACAGATAGGACGGGGTAGCTAGGGGAAGGGGGGCAGGTTATTGTTCACAGGCCCTAGGAGCTTTCCCCAAGCCATCCCAGGTTGCGGTTCTTCAGGGACAGGCCCTAGGTTAGGGTTGCTGTCACTCTCGTAGTAGTTAGTGATAGGAAGGCGGTTGCTGTGCCCGTGCGACGGTGGTGTTGCCGTGATTCGGTTGGAGTTTCCGGGAAGCGGTGGGACCCTCGTTGGGGTTCCCGGCGGAAGACCTGAATAAGGATCAGACGGACGTCTGACCCTTTGAGAAGTGGTTGCGGTCCCGAGCATCGGAGTGCTCGGAAGGTATCTCAAGTATTCTAAGTGCACCAACTGGGCCCTAGCTTAACATAGTGACTGCGCAGTCACCCACGACCTTTCGCAGGATTGCGGGACATTGGGTGTGGGGTGATCACAGGACACTGGGTGGGGAATACCAGACATTGGGCTGAGGTGATGCGGATAGAGCATCCGGTTATGTTATGATGTTATGTACTGTGTTATGTGTTATTAAGTAAAGTGTTAGCTATTGTTTTATATCTACGTGTGTTATGGTATTTCTTATTCAGGGCTATCTTTCCTAACGGGGGATCCTGGGTAAGTGGAGGCGCTGCACCAGGTAATGGTAAGGGTTTCCCCAGGCTCCCAGCTAGCGGAGGCTCAGATCTCCTGGAGCCGCAGGTGTGTTTCAGTACCAGTAACCCTTTAGGAGCAGGTGTGTTGCAGGGAAAGGGACCGGTTAGACCACGAGGGGCCAATGTGAGATTGGGTGGGTCGGCCGGTTCACAAAAAGGGTTACATTTGGAGGCGCTGCTGAGATATCAGACCTGGGGTGCCCTGTACATGTTTTTCTAAATTTGTGTCCTATTTTTGTTCCACCATGTGGGTGCTCTCAAAGCAGGAGGTCTACGCTTGGGCCTTGAAGGTGAACGTGACTCCTAACCGCGTGATTGCCGTGGGGGCAGTCCCGGCTGGCGTGCCCTTGTTAGAAGTCCAGGCGCAGGTTCGGAAGCTCCCTGGACTGTCGGGTACGTGGGTCAGAGGGCGAAGGTATGATGACACCGTGCAATGGAGTACTGTCCTGATATATGTAGGCCAGACCCTAAGCGAGGAAGATGGCCCTAAGTTCTTAAATTTGCCCGGGGGTTCCGACCGATGGGTGCCCCTTTATCTACCCTGACTTGGCAGTTTCTACCTGCACCGAGAGCCCTATAGACATTGACCGTGAGCCCCACCTAAAATGGCGGCTCCCGGCAAATCAAAATGGCACGTGTGCGGCTGACTGCCAGCATGCACAGGAAAATGTTGCAACCCTTCTCCCAGGACTGGCGGGAAAGCCAGAGCCCCGCCCCCACACTATGAGTGACTCAGAACAGAGCTCGCAACATTCCCTGAAAGACTGTGCTGCTCCTCCTATAGAGTCCACCAGGGGGAGGGAGTGTCTTGAGCAGAAATCAGAAATTTCTGTTCCCCCTAAGGAAAGCAAGGGATGCCGAGGAAAACACCCTTGGCTGTATAGAATAGTACGGGCCCCCCATTTAGACTTGTCAATGGTGGTGTGCCCGTGTGCATTAAGAGACTGGAAGGCGACTGGTGGATGGGCGGACGGGTCCCCTGAGTTAGCCGTTGCCCTCACGATGACCGTGGTAGACGGGGAAGAATGCCTGCACGGCCGTCTGCATGAATGTGAGTGTCCTGTGGGTGAACTGACCCGAGGGCCCGAGTGCCCTGACTGTGCGGCGCAGTTCCTGCAACCCAAACTGCCGCAGCCTACCGAGCTGCCAGTGGGGGAGGACACTGTAGCAGAACTGGATTGTCCTTTCCCTGGGAAGGAAGAGCAGGAACCTCTGAGGGCGGAACCTGTGGAGGAAGAGGCGCCTGATGGTGCTACCAAGGTGGGTGAAGCCGCTACTGATTTGTCCACTTTAGCCATGGAGGTGGTGGAGGGCCCGTGTGCCCAAATGAACTTTCCAGACGCTGAGCCAGAGCCGCTGAAGGCGGAGCTCCAGATGTCGGAACCCCAGATGTCGGTTCCAGACCCGGTTCCCGAGCAGGAACCACTGAGACCAGAACCACAGATTCCGGAAGGCCAGGGTAAGGTGCTTGTACCCCCGCCCATGTGTGATGATTCTAGCGACCCACCGAGCGTGGTGATGCGCCTGCCGGCGGACCACTCCAGTGAGGTCACCGAAGCGACCGTCTCAACTGATCCAGACCATGATGTGGGCCCGTGTGCCCTGCAACGGCCAGTCCGGCCTACCACCGAGGTACCAGCGGTCCCAGGCTTGGGATCAGTACTTGCCGACAACGATAGGGGTAAGTTGACTGCCCCAGGGGTGTCGGGTGTGAGCTCCCCGGTGATCGTGGAGCCTGGTGACTCCAGAGGTAGGGTCACCCGGGCGATGGGCTCACCCCGTCATCGCGTCCTGGTGGAGGTGTCTCCCCCAGAAGATCTCTGCAGATCGTGGAATGAACTCGACCTCATCAAGGTATCCGGTGTAACGGACCGGAGCGACACATACTCCTGTGAGAATAGTCTCCAAACGGGCCTACCCGAAGAAGTGGTGCCGTCCGCGGAGGAAGTCACCATTAAAGGGATTGCTGACAAAGACAAAGACAAGGACAAAGACTCTGTTGAGACCGCTCTGGTAGTTGTGGCCTCTCCCAGGTGCGCGATGGAGCGCTATGTTCGCCATGTGGTGGATCGAGGCAAGAGGCTGAACCTTCCTGTCTTCCGTGAGACGAGACCGGAGGATCCGGCAAGGGTCAACACCCAGGACCCCTTACTATTTTTTCTGCGAGGGGGAGAAGGTGGGTTGGTGAAAGGGACCAGTTTTGAACTCCAAAAGACTCACAGGAGTCAAGGTGGGATACCCTCACCCAGTCTGTTAGGGGCACTCCACTCTGAGACTCAGCTGGCCTCGGGTATCCATGCGGGGATGTTGGGTACCAATGGGAAATTGCTTGTGTATGATGTATGATGCCGGCTCGGCGGCTTAGGCAGAAGGCGCCGCCATTGCGCGGAGGTTCGCGCATGCGCAGTAGGGCGGAAGAGCGCGATAGGACTCCAGGGATAGGGAGAGGTCGCGCGAGAGTAGGGAACTGTAGAGGGAGAGTGAGGCGGCCATTAGGGGTTCGCGCATGCGCAAGGGAAGCGCGCACGCGGCCCCAATGCTTTAGGCAGCCCCTGGGAACTACAATTCCCAGGAGGCTTAGGGAGACAGGCACCAGGTGCCCCAGAGGAGCCAATAGGGCTGGAGGAAGCTCAGCCCGGGAATATAGATACATTTCCCAGGCTTTGCAACAGTCAGTCAGGGCAGAGCAGAGGAAGGAGTAGGAAGGGTGCAAGGAGCGCGTGGCTCCTGCATCAGGTAAGGGTTCTCCCTAGATCCCCAGGCAGGCCCCAATTCCCGGGTAAGGGCAGGGGGTAACTGAAGAGGGACGGCCTTAGCTAGGGAGGTGACCCTTGAGTGTGGAAGGTGCTGGTTTGGCAGGGCCGCAGCGGAGAGAGCTGTGGGCACTGTCAAAGAGGCACAGTGTGCTAGCAGTGTATGTGCTGCGGGATCCAGGTGGCTGTGTGTGATTGCAGCTGTCTGTGTGTGTGTCAGAGCAGGTGCTTTGGGAGTAGCTAGTTAATAGCTAGTTGTCAGTTACAGATAGGACGGGGTAGCTAGGGGAAGGGGGGCAGGTTATTGTTCACAGGCCCTAGGAGCTTTCCCCAAGCCATCCCAGGTTGCGGTTCTTCAGGGACAGGCCCTAGGTTAGGGTTGCTGTCACTCTCGTAGTAGTTAGTGATAGGAAGGCGGTTGCTGTGCCCGTGCGACGGTGGTGTTGCCGTGATTCGGTTGGAGTTTCCGGGAAGCGGTGGGACCCTCGTTGGGGTTCCCGGCGGAAGACCTGAATAAGGATCAGACGGACGTCTGACCCTTTGAGAAGTGGTTGCGGTCCCGAGCATCGGAGTGCTCGGAAGGTATCTCAAGTATTCTAAGTGCACCAACTGGGCCCTAGCTTAACATAGTGACTGCGCAGTCACCCACGACCTTTCGCAGGATTGCGGGACATTGGGTGTGGGGTGATCACAGGACACTGGGTGGGGAATACCAGACATTGGGCTGAGGTGATGCGGATAGAGCATCCGGTTATGTTATGATGTTATGTACTGTGTTATGTGTTATTAAGTAAAGTGTTAGCTATTGTTTTATATCTACGTGTGTTATGGTATTTCTTATTCAGGGCTATCTTTCCTAACGGGGGATCCTGGGTAAGTGGAGGCGCTGCACCAGGTAATGGTAAGGGTTTCCCCAGGCTCCCAGCTAGCGGAGGCTCAGATCTCCTGGAGCCGCAGGTGTGTTTCAGTACCAGTAACCCTTTAGGAGCAGGTGTGTTGCAGGGAAAGGGACCGGTTAGACCACGAGGGGCCAATGTGAGATTGGGTGGGTCGGCCGGTTCACAAAAAGGGTTACATATATATACTGAGTTAAGTTATGGTGAGTAAAAAAAGTGACAAAAACCCTCCACAGCAAAGCATATAGCAAATGCAAATATACTGTATGCTCATTTGCATGTCTTAGGCAGGTTTGCAACCCCGCCTTTCACCATTATATATATATATATATATATATATATATATATATATATATATATATATATATATATATATGTAACTGTAAATATTACTGTATGTTCATTTGCATGTCTTAGACAGGTCTGCAACCCTGTCTTTCCCCATTGTCACCCAGCATACAGCGCTTCCACTGCAGCAAGGGATTCTGGGAAATGACATGCAAATGAGCACTCAGTGCCACCTTTTGTCTCAAGCTCGTATTACACAATTATATATATATATATAATATATATTTAAATCGGCAGTGCTGTCAATGTGATAGATCCTAATTTCCTGATTACTCATCTTAATTTTACGGACAAGTCATTTGGTATAAAAAAAAAAATCTGTTTTTTTTCCTCTCTCCTTTGTGTACGTTTATTCCAAAGAAACGTGTAGCGCTTTTAAATGTCATCTTTGGGAAAAATTAATGCCCCCCCCCTTAAAGAAGGTTCATTGTATTTAATTTACAATGCAAAGATATAATTATTATATTGAGAAGAAACTTACATTTGAAGTTGTCTTTATTTGTTCATAAAATGACTTACAGGTGGTATACAGTTCATCGTGATAAAAGGCATGTCATGAAGTTTTCCACGTGAGTTCAAACTACATTGCCATCAAATAGATTACTCCATTTAGCACTATTGAATTCCACAGTATATTACGTGTTTGAAGCAGCAATCTGCTTCTTTTACAGTACATTTCTTTTAAACAAGGGGTCCCCGGAACGGAACCGTGGCATCCTAAGCTATGGTGTCTCCTAGATCCGGAGTTTTTTCATTCTGAAATTCCCTTACAAGGATTCTTGTCTGGGAAAAACAATATGGATACTGCCGTCAGCCTCACTCTGTATGCCAATAGAAAGCTGTGACATCATTGTGAGATGACATTGCATCTTCTGATTGGTTGACCAGCGGCCATCTTTGTTTTTCCAAGCAAGTTCTGGCAATGGTAAAAGATTACATATCTCTGCAATCGGGAGGTCCCTGGAGCTTTAAGTGCCACGTTTCAGCCACAGAGGATCCCCTGTTTCAAATAAGGTACAAACATAATAACTGATTTTGGTTGGAATTTTCTGCTTTAAGTATGTATACACTGGCATAATCAAACGTATGTTAATGAATGGACACAATAATGATATACAGAAGCCTAAGTGAAGAGGTCCATGCACAGATCATCCTACAATCTCAGGGGAAATTTGTCATTTTATTTAAGGTGAAATCAAAACCTGACTTTATTGGACAGATCACCCTAGTCCCTGCCTGTACAAATCTCTTTCTTCCCATCCTTCCATGCTGAACATTGTTTTTCCTTTTCACCCTCTTGCTTGCTTGCTTCTCTCCTTGATTTGTGTCTTTCCATACCAAGCCTTCTTATTTAAGTGGGGAAGGAAAGGTCAAAAACGTTATAAGGTTTAGACAACTATCAGTATATAATATGTAAAATATCAATGTTTACAAGCTGATCATGTTACAGGTACATTAACTTTTATCTAGGACATTTGGTCATGGCCATTTCTCCGTGGCCAAACGACCGCCGGCCACTTCGCCGCTAATAAGACCCTAACCTTACCCCTCACCCTAAAACCCACTCATGTGGGTTACCCTACCCTAATACTAACCCTACCCTTTAGCCTAAAAATGTTAACCCCTTACCATAAACCTCCTAAAGTTAACCCCCTACCCTAACAGCTGAAACCCTAAAGTTAACCCCCAACACAAATTACTAAAACCCCTTCAGTTAACCCCCTACCCTAACCGCTAAACCCCCTAAAGTTAACCCCCTTGATTGGCAAGTTATTGGTTGTTGATTTTTAATCATAGAATGTATGTTAATGTGACATTCATTCTGTACTTGTAATCTGTAAGTCCCATGCATTATTTTACTGGTGTTTGTATTCAGCATTGAAGTCTTAATATTGTGATTTTTTGTCAACACCTGCCATATATTATGTTCACGTGCAATAAAGACATATATAAATAAAAACCTTTTGTTTGAATGTAAAATCTTGTTTCTACTGAATGTAAGACTTTTTGCATATTTTGGAAAGCCATTATGTAAACATTGGCTGTGGATTACCTCCAATGAAGCCATGCCATTATACATGAGACTAATCGATACACTCAACTACAGGCTCCAGGAAGTGGATCATATTAGCCTGTACCTGGTTTATAGTTACTTCAGATTCCTGTTTGATCAAAATATGTAAACAAAACTACGTATGAACAGGGTTGAATCATTCTTTTTTCGAATGAAGAGTGGATGTTAGCAGACAAAATGTACCAGAATTTGTAAGGAACACATAACTCTGACCAGCTTTGTAACTGAGATGGATACCATATATTTGCTCACCCACAAGCTCATTACATACTCTTGAACGGGTTAAGGGGTTTAATAGCTGCAATAACAAACACAAGCTTCTCACCTCTACATGTGGCACCAGCAATATATAATGGTTTATATGACTAACTTCTTATTACTAAATAGTAATAAGTAAAACTCTGTTTTTCTCTTGCCACTTGCAAGTTACAACAAGAGCTTCTAGCCATGAAACAGCAACAAGAACTCTTGGAGAGAGAGAAGGAGCACAAGCTTGAGCAGCAGAGACAGGAACAGGAAGTAGAAAGGCATTGTCGGGAGCAGCAGATGTCTCACCCTCGAAGCAAAGACCGAGGAAAAGAAAGTAAGAGTTTCCTTGAGTAACTAAGACTACGGTAGTTCCTCCCTAAGGTTATTATTTAGGATTAGAAATATTCGCTGACAAGCTTCGGACAGAATGATTCCATTTTATGATCAGTGATAAAATAACACATTTGTAAAATAATTTTTAGACAATCGCCTGCATTCAAATGTATTTGTTCCTGTTGATTTTATAATATTGTATGGAAAGCCCATAATCATATCCTTCGAGCTAACCCCAATTGTGTGACAAATCTCTGACATTTCTCTCACCTTAGAAGTCGCCAAGTAATCAAAAACCCACCGTATCCCCCCCACATTATTCCAACGTTGCTAAACCACAAAGACTTTAATTGTCAGGCAATCTAACAAAGGTTTTCAATTGTGTTGTTGTTTATCATGTCAAAATGAAATGTACTTTCATATTTTTTTTTGTTATTCACGACTTTTCAGAACTAAGAGATAAGAGTTTTGACTTTGCAAGATGAGACTTTTGTTGCCCCAACTGCTTCAAATATTAAATCTTAAACATAGAGAGCGACATAGAAAGCATTGTGATACTTTTTATACTAACAAGCAGACAATTGGTTATTGCTGCGCTCTTGTGCATTAAATATGGATTTACGTTAAGAATCTCTTGGTGTGCAAGTTTTTATTCTAATGAAGATATGAAGAAAATGAAGTTAAAACACAGCGTGGTTGTGTGACTTTGATACAGAGATTATGTGCTAAACTTTTACCCCTGAAAAATGGGAACAAACATAACATATGGACTATAAGCATTTTAAAATTTTGCCGCCAAGCGCTGTTTAGCTGAAACTCTGTGACAATCTTTGCGTGACTACCATTTAAATTGGAAGCACTCTATTGGCTGTATGCATGGTGATACAATATAAATATGTGTGTAACTGTCTTTCATATATCACTATTACATGTTTGATCCATATAAACCAATGATAACATTATAATAATTAACATATTTACAATCTGTATAATATTTATTGGGAACACAGTGGTGAACATAGTTGAATAGTACAGACACAGTTAATGTCTGCCACTAGAAATTTACCAATAACTTCTTGGTATATGAGGGCAGGGCCGCTAACCTTTTCCCAGGGCCCAAGACCCGAGTTTCCACCATGGCCCCCCATGTTGACGGCCTTGCAAGTCTCTCTCTCTCTCACACACACCTTCGCTCTCTAGACCACCTCTATTTCTCTCCACCTTCTCACACTCCCCCCTCACCCCTCCTCTTACCCCATCTCTATCACTCTTCCCCTCTCTTACTCTTGCCTGCCTCTCTCTCATTTTGCCTGTCTCTCTCTGCACTCCCCCTCCCTTACACCCCCATCCTCTCTCCTTCTCTTACACCCCCTCCTCTCTCCCTCTTACACGCCCACCCCCTCTCTCCCCCCTCCTACTCTCACTCTCTCCCTCCTCTCACTCTCTCCCTCCTCTCACACCCTTCTCCATCTCTCAATGCCCCCCAGCTCTCTCACTCAATGCCTGCTGCTTTCACTCAATCCCCCCTCCTCCACGCACAACCATTTCTCTCATTCAATTCCCTCCACCCCACACACTAAAAAACTCCAAACACACTTCCTTCCCCAACAGTAATTTGACCTTGTGTAGGGAGGCCTCCACTCCCAGGTTGATATATGCAGACGTTGGGACTGTCAGGGAAGAATGGATTGGGATGTAGGCCCCACCGCGGCAGCACCTGGGAAGAGCTGGGTCCCAGTGGCATGCAGAGATTTGGCAGGCAGATGCAGAAGTTGTGCCCGACCTCTGGCCAGGCCCAACTTCCAGCGTCTGCCTGGGCCCCTGCAGCTTCCAGCCCTGGGACACTTATCCCAGCTCTCTCTTCCCTCAAAACCCCCCCCCCACCCCACAGCTGTCGGCGGCCCTGTATGAGGCTGAGGGTGATAAAGTGACTTACCAAGATTGCACGGACCCTTTTGCAACCAGAGGGACTTGTAGCACAATGCGTTTGCAGACTTAGGCTTTGGTCCCGCTGCGTCCGGCGGCCTGTGCGGCCACGCGGCAGCGGACCACCAGCCCCTTTCCTCTAGTGTGGAGGTCCCCGCTGGCTCCTTACTACTTGGCTGACTGCGTGCTGTGACGTGTCAGCCGGCCGATGCTGCAAGCTCCTAGTGATTTGCTGCTCTGACGCGTCACGTGGTGCGGCAGTCAACCAATGAGGGAAGGAGGGGAGGGAAGGAGCTACGGATGGGAGGTGGCTTGGGAGGGGAGCAGGGAAGGAGCTGCGGGAAAAATGTGTGAGTGTATATGTATGTGTGTGTATGTGTTGTGTGTATGTGTTGTGTGTGGGGTGGTGGGGGGGGTGGACGGCAACACGGCCCCACGGCACCACGATCTCAGACCTGGCAAAGTTTTACCACGCCCCCCCTCCCACTCCCCTCCCGCTCCGGCTCCCGATTCCGTACAGACCGCATATCGCGGTCAATTGCCTGTCAGCGCTCCGCCTGTCTGCAGTGCGGGCGCGCTGACTGAGGGAGCGGGGCCTTAGCCTTATCTGGCAGTGAAAAGGTGCTAAAAAAATGAAGGGTGATAAACCTGATCTGTTTTGCTTTAACTTTTTACATTTCCCAAACATTCAAGTTAATGCATAATCACTGAAACACGATGAGCTGCCTTGAGTCAATAGTTACACACAATAAGAGCCATGAGGAGCAAGAGGGGGGAAAGTCCAGCTGCTGTTCCTGCCTTTTACACTTACAGAATAATCGCTGAATTACTGTTTTGACAGTTTTCCTATTCTAATTACTGTTTGCATTTGCAATCAGTATTCATTACAGACTTGTCACCAATAGCCATCCTTTCTTTTTTCATCAAATCATCAAAGAAACCAAATTGTAACTGTCTGCTTGACCTTCTCTGTCACCAATCCCCCCACCAAAAAGGAATATCAAAACGTTTTAAAATAAGCGAATGGCAAGTAATGTTTTGAAATATCATATTTTCTCTTGTTTCGGTATTGGCAGTTTTCGTGTGAAGTGAAGGACAGGTGCCGGTAGATCTTGACACATATACGAAAAACACTTGGTGATTGTAGTGCAGGGGTTTCCAACTCAGGCCTCAAGGGCCGCCAGCAGGCCAGCTTTTCTGATATCCCTGCTTCAGCACAGGTTGCTGTCTACGACTGAGCCACTGATTGGGCCACCTGTGCTGAAGCAGGGATATCCATAAAAGCTGGCCTGTTGGTGGCCCTCGAAGACTGAGTTGGAGACCCCTGATGTATTGCATCACACTGATATACACTCTGGGGTCACCTAAAGATTGCAAAGCTAAAAAATTCTCGTCTGTAAAACAATATCCAAAATAAAAATAATTTGGGGTTCATTTTTCAACAGGTCATCATTGAAAAAGGAACATAATTACTAAATGTTTTGTAATAATTGCTTACACTATGCTTCCTCACAGTTTCTTTTTCCTACATACCATAATTCACATAATATACATATTCACATAATGTGTGAATTTACATATTTCGGCTGCTCTGATTTCTTTAGTCCTGAACAGGCCTGTAAAAAAGGCACTTCAAATTCCTTTCAGGACTAAAGAAACTAAAAGCAAACTGATGAGGAATTATAAGAGTATCCAGATTTCGTGGCAGCTACTTTTGTGGGTAAGCAGCCAGCGTGCTTCTTAATGAGCTTGCTCACTAGAGGGAGACAAATGCATACAATTTCCTTTCCAGAGTAGTAGTATCTATCAGGTTTTAAATGAGCTTAGATTCTAAAATGCTTCACTCATTTCAACTAGCTTTGTTTTCATAAAATAGTAGTTGAGATAAAACACTTTAAGATAATCACCCAGACTACAAAAGAATAGGATCATATAGACAATTGTTTATTTTTTAATTGATGCAACAGTAACACCACAACAGACATTATTGCCGTCTGAAAAATACAAAAAATGCATTCTTAAAGCTGCAGTTCAGGCAATATCCTGCATGTGTGTTTTTTTAATAAATCAGTTCTGTAGTAAGAAAAAATACTTTTAGCATTTTCTGTTTTAAAAAAAACAACTTTGAAAGACCAATTTTCTTGTATTCTATTTTAACAAGCATGCTTGTTCCTATAGCAACGATTTACATTCCCCATATTTAAAGATGTCGCCAAACTTTGCCGATCAATAGACGGAGAACGAATTGACCGGCAGCTATGCAGTTCTTTAGATAATTAGAGATTGCCCACATGAAACTATTGAAGTAAAAAAATTAAAAAAAAATTAAAAAAAAGACTGAACTGCAGCTTTAAAGCCAACATTGGATGCATATCTTTTCCATAATTCTACCATTTGTAAGACTTTGGAACAAAAAGGACAATGAAAATAATAATTTAAACCCGAAAACACCAAATTCCCATGTTACAATGCTGCTGGGAATATTAGCACCAAATTATCACAAATAGGAAAGTGTTGCACAGATCTCACACTGCTGGGGAAATGGGCTAAACCTGTTATAGAAACCAAAGGATGCTCAGTATATTAAAACTCATTCAAAAATGGCATTAAGAATTACATGTTAAAATAAATAAAGGTAGTGAGTATTATCTAATACTACAGAACAGATTTATTAAAAAAACAAAAACACATGTAGGATATTGTTTGGATTCCTCCTTTAAAGCCTCATTTGATTTCTATAGCATGCTTTAGTCCACCTCCCAAGCAGTGCAAGATCTTTGCAACACTTTTCTGTTTGTGATAATTTGTTGCAAATGTCCCCAGCAATTTGAGCTGTAAACTGTAATAATAGATAGTGTCACCTTAGTAATATAAGGATACATTGTAGCTGTTGTGTTACACTGACTGAAAGATTGATTGAAATTGAAAGGCGTCCATTATGTTAGACACACAATCAAGATTTTGACAGCTTTATAACAGGAGCACCAAACGACTGCCAGCTTATGTAAGAATGTAGAATTATACATTGCCACATGCTTTACAAGAAAAAAAATAAAAAATAAATTGGAAAGTAGTAATGCTGCTTTAACTGCAATCCACAAAGTTTATAAAGCATCAGTTTCTCTTACATGAACTGCAACAAGAAGCACCACGTTACATTCAGGCAGACGTGACAGGACTACTGGTTTCTAAATAACTGCTGATCAGAAAAAGCACCGAATGTACAGTAGGGCAATGAAACAAAAACAGGTGCCTCTAAATTGTTGTTTGCAATTCACTTTCACACAACCGGTTACTTGCAGCAGGTTTTTCATTTAACTGCCGATAGGTTACATTTGAGATTTAATTGACCTTAGGGGAACATATTCCATTTTCCAACAGTATGCGCAATGCATTTTATATTTTAAAAATCACGATATTAATTTGAAATGTTAGCAGTTGGTAATTTCATAAGTACCCTAAGGGTAAACAAATAGTGTAGGAAACACAATTAAATTGTCATTTTTATAGGACTTTTCCTCTGGCTGATTTTATGCTGTATTAAACCTGTTACCTAGAAATAAGTCAAATGAAGTCACACTTTGTAAATCAAGTTTAACCCTTTCTGCGCCCACCGGGCCATCTGTGCCATTTATATGTATTTATTGTGTTCGATTTCTGGCAAGAAGTCCCAGAAGGTGTTCTGTTTATGTTCAGTAAACTTGTTTTCTCCTTTTAACTTCATGCTGTAAGGTGTTATACCCAATTGCATTTCAGGAGCTGTGGCCAGCACAGAGGTTAAACAGAAACTACAAGAGTTCCTCCTGAGTAAATCTGCCACAAAAGAATCTTTTACTAACGGAACCAATCATTCCATGAGCCACCACGCCAAGCTCTGGTACACGTATGTGATCTGTTCTTGATTTATTATCCATTTTTATTATAAGAAGTTTCATGTCTTATTCTGCAGATATTTGCTATTTGATATTTGCTACTTCCTGGTAAAACATTTTATAAATAAATACATTTGAAATGTCTATTTTTACATCCTTGTCTATTTGAAAATAGCAAAAGCCAAAGTTTTATCTTTGTATAATTTCCAGATCATTTTCTAAATACATAATCCTATCGCCATGATGCTTATTGGACAATATGAAAAGTATCTATATATGTACATGAGCTATTACATTTACATAGGTTCTTTCTTCAGATACGGCCTTTTACACGTATATTTGAGACCTCTCTTCATAATTCTTATGTTGGTTTAATAAATTTGTCTCAACCTACAAAATAACTAATAAAGCTCTTATACTTTTGTGTAATACTAGAAACATGCATCAATGTCTCTTTATTGCATATTGAGTAAAAATTGTTACGTGCATATTCAAGATTAATTAAGATGAAAATTGAATGGCTTTAATATATGTATTTTTAAATGACCATATGAATTTAAATGCCGGAAAGGTAAACATTAAAAATAAAGTCACCAATTTTGAACTTGCAGAATCCGCCCAAATCTGTTTCCCGGATTTTCGCTGATGTGACCTCCAAAATCGGTTTTGCGGTGTAAAATCCTAAATGGATTTCAGTGGTTTCAATCCGCGTGGATTCATCAAAAACCGCCATTGGATACAACCTGTGGACTCATTTGTAGAATCCAATTCGTGGTTTCAGTGATCCGTTGGCGGATTCTTAACAATCTGCCACCGGATTGCTGAATCAATGGATTGTATTCTACAAATCTGTCCACGGGTTGCAGAATCCATGGAGTAAATTGATAATAATAGAAAATTTGCAAAACGCGAATCCCCCTTTTTCAGATTGATCCGCTGAAATCCGCTGACTAAAGGAACCGGCCGATGCACTGTGGATCCAAATCCACCCCAAAAATTCACCCATCTCTACTCAGAAGTCAAAATCAGACTGCTATCAAAATATTCAAAATTGTAGACACATATAACATATATTGAAAATACATTTTCAAACTGTATACAGTGTCTGAATGGTTCCCGGGTGAATACTGTAACTGATCCAGAAAGACTCCCTCCATGAGGTCGCATAGCTTAAATATAATGTTTGGACAGTTGTAACAAGAGGAAACATGACAGCTTTGACAAGCAACAGCTCCTTTGGAGGACCAATTCCAGAGAATTGCAAATAAACATTGTTTCGGTTTGAATTGTATCTATATCCACAATCCAAGGACTGAACATGATCTCAGAAATAAATTGGATATGTCCATTTGATGATGCATGTAGTTAGAAAGATACATGGACCACCAATAAGTCGTCCCATTAGAGCAGATGCATTTATCAATAAATCTATCTGTGTCACCAACTTAAGAAACTACAAAAGCAATGGGGTGTATTGGGCGAAAAACAACACAGATATTATAAACACAGAGGCTCATGGGGGACATTTGTGGATGATTCCTTTTACCCACGATGCGGAAGACCTGTAGCACTTATTGTATGTTTGGTATTCTTCTTGTTAAAGGTCCGCACACCATACGTCACTGGATCAAAGCTCCCCACCACTGAGTGGGACCTCTCCATCTTACAAGTACACTTTACCAGGAGCTCAGGATGCCAAGGAGGACTTCCCTTTAAGAAAAACAGGTAAGGTTGTTGTTATATTTTCCTGGCCTTGCATTAAAATGTCATCTACACTTGATCTTGAAAAGCAGAATTGTACACTTTTTGACATTTCAGGTTTCATGTTCGGTGGGGTCTACTTGTCATCTTGGTTATGCAAATGTCATCCTTTATATGTTCAAATCTATTAGTTCTTTAAAAAAAAAAAAACATACTTTAACCTTTGCCTGCTTTTCACCATTTAGGCCGTGATTACACCAGAAATCTCACGCTTGAAAACAAAACAATCAAATGCAATGAAAGCGCACATAGCAATTGCGACGGTAGCGCTGCAACGTACTGCAAAGCTTCTGTCTCATGAAGAGATTTGAGATTTTGTTTTTCACAGGCGATGGCCGCATCACGTGACTGGCACGGCCAATCACAGTGCATGTTAAACAAACCAGGAAGGGATGAATTGGTCATTTCTCCTCTGCAGTAGTGCTATAAATGACTTCTGCATGTGCACATGTAGCACCGCTACGTCGCTACGATGACATTACCGGATCACTCTGCAGCTCTGAAGTTTCTGGTATAATTGAGGTCGTAGAAAACATTTGTTTTTTTTTGTTTTTCTCTGCATTGATGCTCTGCCATTCAAATTCTTGACACACTCCCATTTCGTTCTATGGGGGGTGATTCACGAAGATCCTTTGCAGCTTAAGGCTGCACTTACAGTGCCGGCGACTGCGACAGCGACGTCGCGTCAAAACAAATTCATTGCCGCCGTCGCGTGCGCTTATAGTAAGCACGATGTGACGGAGTGACGGCTTGGTCGTGATCGCTGGAAGTCATCTCAATTTGATTTTTCCAGGGACCACAGTGTGACGTCACCATCGCGTAGCCGTCGCCGGCACTTTAAGCGTAACCTAATGCATACAGTTCTAGATCTTTTGAGACTTTATTATTATTAACGTTTACTTGTAAAGCGCCAACATATTCTGCAGCGCGGTACAGCAGAGGTACAGAGAGACATCAATGACATAAACTGAATGACATACATGTAATGACAGACAAGCACACACAGATACAGAAGGTAATGAGGGCCCTGCTCCTGAGAGCTGACAATCTAGAGGGAATAAGGGGCAATGTTAAAACAAAAGATAAAGTGGGGGATGGAGTATAGCTCAGGATGGGGTATGGTCCAGCTGCACTTCTGGATCCATTGATATTTGGTGTGTGGTTGTTAGGGGGTGTTAGCGTGGAGTTTTGTCCAGTCACACAGTTGGTACCAATAGGATTGGGAGTAGTGGGTGGATGTTAGGGGTATGCCAGATAGGCTTCCTTAAACATCACCTTGTCTTGACTGAATAACAAGTTGGTGTTATATCTATGATCATTCTCCTTTAAGCAATTACTGCATAAAAGCTATCAATAAATAATAATATAAATGCCACCTGTTAACCACTATTTTATATCATCCCAATTTACAATCACTCACTAACCTAATTAAATATCAAGAGTAGCAAGATAATTCCAAGTTAATAATGCAATAACGTCCATGTACATTATATGGACAGCATATATATCTATCGTTGTTATTGTATAGTACTTGTCGTCTTGTAGACCATTGCAGTGTTTAATGACTCACAATAAACCATGTCAATTTACTTTAATACGGACAGTGGCTTTATTGATACAGATTCCATATTGTAATACGTTGTAGCGTTCTGAACCCCTTTCACTCTAAAAAAAAAAAAAAAACTTTTTGGTGAGAGTAAGTCCCTATGAAATTCCTTCTACCTAGGATAAAACAAAATGGCTAAATAGCAGTCGATAAAGTTAATATAGTGTTGATGTTACTGTACTCTCTTGTAAGCAGGAGGCAATAGACGGTAAGGCCTGGGACCCGGTGCGCCCGGCGGCGCGGGCGGCCACACGCGAGTTCCCCACCAGCAGGGGAATCCTCCCGAGCCGGTCCCGGTCCCCCCTGGCTGCACAGCTCACTACACGCTGTGACGTGTCAGCCGCTACGGGATACAAGAGAATGGTGATCCCTAGCGTTGACGCGTCACGTGGTGTGGCTGTGAGCCAATGAGGAGGGGAGGCTTTGGGAGGAGGAGAGGCTTCGGGGAGCGGGGAGGAGTGTGGGGGGAAAGCAACGTGAGTGCCTGTCTGTGTGTGTATGTGTGTCTGAGTGCCTATCTGTGTTTGTGTATGTGTGTGCCTGAGTGCGTGAGTGCCTGCCTCTGTGTGTATGTGTATAAGTGCCTGCCTGCGTGCGTGCGTGTGTGTGAGAGAGTGCCTGCATGTGTGTGTATGTGTGTGTCTGAGTGCGTGAGTGCCTGCCTCTGTCTGTGTGTGTGTGTCTGTGTGTGTGTGTGTGTGTGTGTCTGCGTGTGTGTATGAGTGCCAGCCCGAGCCCGTGGAGGGAGGGAGGGGGGGAGAGTAGCGGGTCCCTCCGCTCAAGCCACGCCCCCCCTACCGCTCAAACCTCCCACTCCCGCCCACCTCCCACTCCCGCCCACCTCCCGCTCCCTACAGACCGCATATCGCGGTCTGTGTCTGTCAGCGCCCCGCCTGTCTGCAGTGCGGGCGCGCTGACTGAGGGAGCGGGGCCTTAGCCTAAGGGTGAGGCAAGATTATGGGACAGGAAATTGCAATCATAATGTCTCACTCTTCATTGGAAATCATTGTTATTAGGTACAAGTTATACTTTTTTTTAATGTCATTTGGTTTCTTTATTTTGGTGTGTCAATATACTTTTAAACTTGGAAAATTTGGTGATCATTGAACAAAATAGACAGAAAGTGAATAGGATGTAAGGGGTCTTCTAACACTGGAAGGTGCTGCTTAGCACTGATTGTAAATATGGACCAAAGTGCTACAGTATGACCCCACCCTCCTGCTGCAATTAGGAAGGTACCAACTAATGGAGTTGTATTTTCCCCTAAACTGCAATCATTGAGAAAATACCTGTTTGCCCATACAGGATATTTTGAACAAAAGTGATATGTGCTTGTATTGTACTCCACTCCACTTACCCTCCAAGAAATATAAAAATATAGGTGATAATTATCTGCATATAAAAAATGAGCTGTTTAAGTGCTTAGATCTATATGGTGCCTTTATTTTTTTTACTAGAACAAACCTGATTCCATATGCTTGAGATCCTGATTGTGAATGGAATGTATTCTGTAACTTTTCTGTACTTGATTCTTTGATGTTCAATACTGAGACGTCTTGATTGTTGTTTTAGGTTCCCGTCTAAAAAACTGTCATAAAAGAAATAACTCTGTGTTTTGTGATGGGCATAACATTTACATCAAGATAGACTTTTTGAACCCCTGCTGAGCATTTGAATGGATTTAGAATTACGTACATTACAATATAACCAAACAAGTACTATTGATGTTTAATGAAAGTGGCATTTGAAACTAATACATGTCCCAAATGAAAACCTTATCAGAATCTCATACTTGGGAATTTGCCCTTAAAGTGTACCCTGTGTCCATTTATATTAGCAATAAATTGTCTGATGTCTTATATAGATGAAAAGAGGTAGACATTGCAAATTAACCTTGAAGGATTATTGAGTGTGTAATTTTCATTACGTAAGGTAAATATATGGTTAGAGCAAACTTTTTCTTTCTAAATGTTAGATTGATTATGTAGCAGATACAAATACTACTAACGACTGTATGTCCTGTACCTCCTGTAACTTCTGTGGAGTGTGGTTTGCTGTAGTTGGCCGCCAATTACATACCAAACATACTTTATTATCTGTCGTTTTTCCTTTGATTTATAGTACAAAATTGTTCAGAAAAGTGTATTCAAAGTAGTTGCTGTTATAAATTCACTATACTGTGCCTGGCACAAATACTGATAAATTAACAGAATAATAATATTCACTTATAGCACATACAAAAAAATGATTGCTGTCCACTATTGGGCATGTGTTACTCTCTTACCTTTTATGCTTTGCTACCGTAGGTATGCAGTGAAGATACAGTAATAAATATTGGACTTCTGTTAACTGTCCAACAGTACTGTATGTAATGTAAGTGCAGCTGTTTAGCACTTGCATACAGTTTGAAAGTAATTGGAAAATCACTGCAGCCACTTTATTGTTAAATACAAAGAACTATACGGTGAAATAGAAAATACTCATCAATAGTACTAGAGAGAAATACAGAATTCACAAGATCTTCTGGGCTAAATAGGACAGTTTGTAACTTACCGTATGAATTTCATAAATCACATGCAAAGTAAAACTGAAGTATGCATTTCCAAATAAATATACACCTAACAATAATGTTTATGATCTAATGTAAAACAGGCCAGATATGCAGTATGGTAAAGGTAGAAATTAACACATTGTGATATGAAACAATTTTGGACCAAAGTTTCTTATTTTATACTCATTGATAATGGGTCTTTAAAGAAAGAAAAAAAAAGTGTTTTTCCCACTTTGTGCAACATTGGTTGAATAATGCACAAGATATATAGCATTTCATTAATTTATTTGACAGTTTAACAGCTTGCAGAAATACCCTGTTTACTTATTAAATCACAATAAGCACAATAGAGTTAATTCTAGCCTTTGGCTATATATGCCTTATATTTTTAATGCTGGTTTACCAGGAAAGAAACAGGAACCTCGACACGAGTCAAATGACCCTATGCTCATCAAAGTGGCCGCTAGGCTATCCTTTAGGTAGAAGGGACAATGTGGAGCCTGTGTCACCCCCATGGGGATAGGACAGACAATGATGTCCCAATAACTTTTACAGTGATGGACAGGCAGAAACTGGTAACCTTTGCCATTAAGGTTGAGTCTTTTTCCTTTGCCCTGGGATAGAAAAGGTCATTGTTTTTTGTAGTTATATATAAACCTGATATGAAAGTGTCTATTTAGGAATAAGTTCATGAATATAAAATCCTTCTACATTTTAATTCATGTTGCTTTTAGGTGATTTATTTGCATCACAATGTATAATTTATTTGTGGGAATATAATCCTGACAGTGCAGACTTAAGTGTGTATTTTGCATGGTGGCAGTTTTATATTGTATAAAGACAACGATTCGAGTGCCCATTTTTGCACAATCTCACCTATTGCATTTTCATAAATCAACCCCATAGTTCTTTCCCCCTTCCTAAGACTTCTGGAAGCCTATTCCCTCTCCATAAATATACTGTATTTCCTGCCGTATACACAACCTTTGCAAACTATATTGACCTTTTCCCTCTCTTACACTTCCCATGTGGAATAATGTATACAAGTTTCAGATTCTTTTTCCTATTTGAGGCATACACTAGCATAGCTCTGTTTACGTCAATGGTTTCTGTTTACGATCAGTGATCTAGTTCTTTAGCTTCTACCATTCTTTATTTCATCCCTTCTGACTCCACTATTGGCCTTCTTTTGGACTTTTACATTCATATTGTATCATCCCTCTGCTTCTTGTGCTTCACACCCTTCTTTCTCTAACCCATGATTTTGTTTTTCCTGAACGAGCTGCTTCTGGTACCCACAACTGTGGCCACTTTCTGGTTATTGTATTTGCTGAGATTCTTTTCATTGTCTTATTTTTCAGGTCTATCTGACCAATACCTAAAGTTTTCTTATGCCATACCTCCAACTTCTTTACTACTTTACCATTATTATTATTTATTTGTGAACAGCAAACCTGTTCCACAGCACGGCACAATGGGGTACAGAGTTATGTATATTACAAAAACAAACCATTACATGCAGGTGAGGACAAACATGCACAAACAGATACAAAGAGGGAATTAGGGCCCTACTCGTGAGAGCTTACAATTACTTTTAAAGGTACTTTCTAAAGTTGTGTTCCACTGATCCCCATACTTCACTGTCACTTTCACTATTTTTCCCAGTCTTGCTTGTACCTTCCTCTTCTCTAGACCGCACTCTCCAGTTGGTCCCAATACACTTGCAAACATTTGATCTCCGCTCCTCTTATGTAACACCATTCTCTTCTCCAACTAGTCTTCTAGTTTTTGCTGATTATTTTAGGGTCAAGGTTAACATGATGTACCTAGCAAACCCCTTTGCTACATTAGACCTTCCTCATTCATCTTTTCACTAATCCTCCTCAATCTATTTTTTAATCTTTTTTGCCTCCTTTTTCCCTTTACCCTATGCCCACTTTATAATTTTTCTTCTCACCTCACGTATCCACTCTGCTATTACCTTGAACCTATTACCGTAATGAAATATTTCCTGTGTTCTGAGATCTATCTGTATATACCATTAAACCTGCTCCGATGAAGAATGGACTCCTGAGGAGTTCTAAACCTACACCCGACTGCAGTAAAGCCGTATTTCCTCCTTTTGTACGCTCAAGCTCGTCTGCAAGTTCAGTTTTCTCAATTCAATTCTCTTGTTCTCCTTGATCTTCAATCATGTTTCTTACCTGCCTAATTCTGCTGCAATTTCCTTATCAAAGTAGCCAATGATCACAAAGCTGATATAACACATGGTCAGTACTTTGCACATGCATCTTGGTCTCTTGATTCTTATCTAAGGCCTATGTATTATCTATATGCAGGTCTCTATTTGGGGACTTATACTTTATTTGCACTAATTGATCTCATTGGTTGGCCTTATAAATTGCGTTGGCTTCTAGTATCACCTCTACTAACCCAGTATCTCTAGTATCTATCTAGTATCTAGTAATCTAGTATCTAGTATCTAGTATCTAGTATCTATCTCTCCATCAATATCATTCCCTGCATAGCCCTACATGTCTCAGCAATCTCCTCATCCTTCCACTTTCAGTTCACACCCCGTCTCTCCCTTCTTTAAATCACTCTGCTGGCTTTGCTATTAGATTTTGTATTTATTACAAAATTCTTCTCTTAGGTTTCATGGCTTTTGATTCCTCTGCTTTTCTTTACATCCTCACTCTAAATTCCTGCGGTACCCACTGTTCACCTCTTTTACTCTGTCAATTAATCTTTTACTCAAAGTTGTCTAGTTCATGCCCAGCATGTCTCTACAACTCTTTCACACCTTTTTTTTTTCACTTACATGCTCCTTGTACTGCTCTGTTCCTATCAATGCTCACAAGCCCTATCCTCCCACATTTAAAGACTGATTAATTGAAAGTCAACTTTTTCAATGAGATATTTCAACAGCATTAAAGTACTAACGACTAGAATGTCCTGTCACTAAAGGCACTTACCTCACCGCTTTGCCTTACACTTATATGATTATTCCTGCTACCACATACTGTATCCCTTAGAACAGGGCTCTTCAACTAGTTTTCTCTAAGGCACCAGATTGGAAACTAAATCATGAGTAGAAGGGACATAAGACTATCTCTGACCATGTTAAATGTCTAATTTATGTATTATTTGAATTTTAATTGTTTTCATATCTTAAATTGTTTCTAAAGTGCTGCACTCATAATTAGTGCTGCACTAAAATAATAATACCATAATAACGATCTTAGCCTTTGTAGTGTACAAATGCATTACCAAAATGTCAGCTATGTGGCTCTGAATTGCTGAGGGCATTGCAACTTTAATAGTTACACAACTAAAATGGCTTCTGTTGCAGCTTTGTCAATAGTTGTTTGTTTGTTTTTTACTCTAAATGTGATAATTAATAGTAAGTGGTTAATCTGTAGAAATCAGGCAGAAAGGTCACACCTCAGAGTTCTTGCCTTGGGGGTTATTAACCCGAGGAAACAAGACTGACTTGCTGCATTAGAGCCCTGTTAACAAAATTGTAAACCCCACAAAACATATGGAGTCATTTTCATTGTTTTTCTCCCATTTCATTGCCCAGAGGAACATAATTATGAGCTAAAGAAATGCATGAAATGCCGCTCCAGCGTGAGGTAGAGGTTGAGTAAATCAACATATCAGACTATTTAGGTCAGATCATTTTAACTAAAAGGAAAGTTCCTAATATCACCATGTAATTCAGCCACTCTTAGATCATTTTGTTTATACATTTTACTGTATTCTATTTATTTTCAAAATCTTTTGAATTATGGTACAGATGTTAAAGCACATACTTACACAAAATATATAAAAATCTAATCTCTTTTTATTTAAAGTATGTTTCATACAACACACATGTAGCCAAGCTTACTGATCCCGGCGCCGCAGGAAAAATGCCAGAAAAAGGCTGCACGGGGGGAGGTGGCAGCCACGGCAGATGTTGCGGATAGTCCATTCCTTTCAATGGGACCTCCCTCAGCGATTATTCTCTCGGCATGGTCGCGGCACCAGAATCGTAAATTTGGCTATATTTGTACAATCAAGAATAAACAAAAATAATACAGGCACTCCAGTGGAGTTTTGGAAAATTTGGTGAAACGTTATTCTCACACGGACCGAAACGTCGATCTCTTGAATAAAGTGTCATGACATTTTTTACAACTCCACTAGAGTGCTGTACTATTTGTCTTTAGTCTGATATGTACCACATGTGTAGTTTACAGTGCACCCGTGGTAGTTACTGAGTTTTGTGAGTGCACCTTTCCCCCTCTCTACATTTGTACAATAACACATGCAGTATATCTTAATGCAGTAGTAGTTTATCATAATACCACATGGTTAATGGATATACAATGTAATGTGTAAATAAAAACTAGAGGCTAAAACAGTAATGGTAAAGAAAAAACTGTTGGGAAAAAATAATCACGTCATCGGGGGCCTGCGACCACATGATCACTACCCGGCATCAGCGAAAGCATTTGGGTGTCGCCGCTCTTTCATCTGCCAAACAGATAAAAAGAACATTCAGAACTTTCATATGTTTTTTTCCATTGTTTAGTGACATGCAATTGCATTTTAAATTATTGTCTTTAGAGTTGCAAGCCACAGAGAAGTCATATAACTAGCAGTCTAGCAGTTTGCCTTCTGCCCCAAAGAGGTTTCAATACATGCTTGACAATGCCAATGAGCTAAAGCAGATGAGGAAATAATTTGAGGCAATGTACAAGAAAGAGAATGAACGCCAGGTTTAGGACAGAGGCAATGTGATAGAAGAAGAGCAAACACGTTGATTAGAGAGTACTTAAAAGTACAATTCAACTTAACTGGCTGAAAAAAAACTGTGGTAAGGAATTTAACAATCTAATTGCCTTCACTAAACAATCCAACTATGCAAATAGCAAATGTTTGGCTACTTTATTTTTTTTTAAATTAATTACAATTTTAATTTCTTAGGGTACTCTGAGTTGGGTACAGTTTGTTAACCATGTTTTTGCTAGCCTTAGGCCCCGCTCACACAGCGCGCTACACGACGTGCACGCGTGCGTCACAGATTCCTGTCGCCCAATGGTAGTGTTCATTATTGAAACTACCATTGGCTGCAAAGTACGGCGTCTACGCTGCTGCACTAGCGGGAGACCTTTGAATCCGTAATTTCTGGCTGCAGCAGCGTGACGTCAATTTCAGCAGCCAATCATAGCTCCTCATTTGAAGACATTTTAGATGTTAAAATATTGTGGCAGTGTTTCTGGCCTCATTTTTCTAAATATTTATGCTCTAAAATAAAATTTATAATCTTTTTTTTTTTTTTAAGTGCAGACTTGCAAATAAGAAATATATATTTATTGGTACTTGGCATTTGTAAAGAAAACATTAAGAAGTACTTGGTACCTACTGAAATATATTGGCACAAATAATAGTTTGTGTCGGCTCTTTTGCAACTAGAAATAAGCTGCTATGTATCACTACAATAATAAAGATACATATATAGATATAATATGATGCACGTGTTTATTTACCCCTCCTATGCACACAACTACTATCACTTCTTCTTAATGCAAAACCTCTTTCTGGACTATACTGTACATTGAGTTTCTGAAGGCTGCTTCTCTAGGTGTGGGGCTGAAGGCTGCCTCTCTGGCTGTGGGGCTGAAGGCTGCTTTTCTGGCTGTGGGGCTGAAGGCTGCTTCTCTAGGTGTGGGGCTGAAGGCTGCTTTAGGTGTGGGGCTGAAGGCTGCTTCTCTAGGTGTGGTGCTGAAGGCTGCTTCTCTAGGTGTGGGGCTGAAGGCTGCTTCTCTAGGTGTGGGGCTGAAGGCTGCTTCTCTAGGTGTGAGGCTGAAGGCTGCTTCTCTAGGTGTGGGGCTGAAGGCTGCTTCTCTAGGTGTGGGGCTGAAGGCTGCTTCTCTAGGTGTGGGGCTGAAGGCTGCTTCTCTAGGTGTCGGGGCACAGGATGTCGCCTTGTGTCGGATCATTCCGTCTGCTGGGGATGATCACACATCGTACAGCAGAGGCGCACACGCTGCGTCGCGAAGTACCCAGTGTGAACATGGCCTTATCCCAGCCTTTCCTTATCAGTGAGCCAATAAGGGGACTGTGAGAGAGGGAACTGTGGCTGTGCAAATACTGGTTGAACACATGCTAGAGGAAATCCAACACCTCCCAAGTCTGAGCTCATTATGTTTACGTAATAACTAAAAATTATTTTTAAATACATATAGGTATCATATTTGGCTAAAAATCACCCAGGTGTGACTCCTTAAACATGTTCCTGGCATTAGTTCACTTTGGTTCTAGGAAGGATTGCCTATTTAAAAGTGTAATACTACGAAGAACCAAACTAAACTAATGGGAGTTGTCAGTTTGATGTCTAATTGACATATACATTTATTTATTTTGAAGTTGAAAGATTTTGTATTTTCTTTTGCAGGGACATTACCTTATCATTCATTTGCAGGATAAACAATTACATTTGCACATTCCATGCTGCAAATGAGGAAAGCGTGCGAGTCATTCATATGCAGTAGCACAAACAAAAGTCAGGATAATAACAAAACTAAAATTGCTCAAAATGATCAACTTACATTGCTGGCAAACATTTCCAAGACAACTTGTGGAGAAAAAAAAGCCAGCAAAAATAGTTCTACGTTTCTTTTTTTTTTATAACCCAGCAAATAACCTCATGACTTTCAGAGAGGTAAAATAATAGCAAGTGCTCACAAAGGCCCAGAGTCGCTAAACGCTGTTAAATCAGGGGATAATGTGACGTTACCTAAATCAAAAGTGGATGTTATTTAACAGTGCTAGAGCCATAGGCATAATGTGACGTTATTTAAGTCTTGTTATTACTATCAGCCAGACACTGGAAAATGGCTTTTGAAAGAGAGAGGAGGAGGGAGGAGAAGGGAGCGGAGTAACGTCAAGTTTGGGTATCACCTAAAAAACGTAACGTAAATGCTGAAAATTAGCTCATTAGTCCATCTCATTTGCATATAATTTGCATGTAATTGTCCTTGCCATCCATTTTTTATGCTACTAGGATTTTAACGTGGTGTTAACATGACGTTACTTTCTTTAATGAGTGCAGCTGAAACATTAATGTTACCAGAGCTTAGTGCGCCTGGGCCAAAATCTTTGGAGGGAGCGCTTGCTAATATTTGCCCTTGATGAAATTCAGGTTATTTGCTGTGGTATGCTTGTCTGTTGTGACATCTCACGAATTGTTTTTATTTTTTATGTTTGGGATACTCATGTAGCATCTAGCTCTTATTTTTATTTATAGACATTAATCACCAAGATTTATCCCATTATACTGCCTTTAGTTTACATTTTCCTATGGCCCAATCACTATGCTGCAAAGGCACATTGTCCATTCTGGATATTAGTCCCTTTCATTTGAATGGTGTTGCACGTTTCTCTAGCTCAGGACGGCAGCATAACATCTTATTAAATAAAGTCCAGTGTGACTTGATGGAACTGCTGATAAACAGTGTGGTCTTTCAATCCTTGCAAGTAAAACAAACCTGGTAGAGCATAGTGTCTAAATATCTAATAAGCAGTATGGTGATGTATTTAGGTCATTCAGAGGATTAAGTTATTCCTCTATAAACAGAATGATTTCATGTACCAAATGCTGTCAAACGTGGTGTGTTCTTGAAGTGCATGTATTAGAATAATCAATCCAGCCATGCCTGTAGTGGAACGTAACTTGTTTGTTTAAGATTCCTTCAACACCTCTCATCAACAACTGTCTTCTTTACTGGATTTTGTGTATTGCCTCTAAAAGCAACATTTCACTAAATTGTAGTAGTGAATGTAAGTGAGAAGAGAAAACTTTTAAGTGTAAAAAGTCATTTGCCTTTCCGTGTGAAAAGGTTCCTGTCTGTACTCTGCAGGAACACTAGCTTGTGAAGTAACATTATACTAAAAAGCAATTTTGGGATGGATCTCTAGGGTGTAGCAGGAAAACACAAGTCCCACATATTTCAGAGGTTTTAAGTCATTTACAAAATACTGTATTTGGGATGGCTAATGGCAACTCCATTCTGCATGTGGTAGACAACCCTAATTAGATCTTTCAAGCTATTAACCACTTATTTTTTCAAAAACAAGGTATTCTGTTTTTCTTTTTCAACGTTCTCTTTAACTACAAACTATAGGCGAGTTTGAAATCTCAGTTTGGCGATTGGAGATGTTACTTTTGTCAGAGACATACTCTCACATATTCAGCCACTTAGTGCAAATATCCTAATGTTTTTTCATTATAAATGTGTCTATCTAATTTATTAAACATGACGGAAGTAGGCCAACATTATATAAAGGTACAGTTCCTGTTGAACAATATACATTTAAATATACTGTGCATCTCTTTCATAAGGAAGTTCTGGTAAGCCACAAATAAAATAATGTGACCGACATTACAGTGTGCTAATGTACAGACAGGATCTAAAGTCAAAGGTTTGTGTATTTGTTAGTAGATGAATACTTTCACCCCTGTGCTTTCGACTGCACGTGCTACATGTATGCATTCTAGCAAGGTATACAGTAGATATCAATTTATCTAAGGTACTAAAAGTCCTAGTTTTCAGCAATTGATTCTTCAGGCATTTGGCAGCCAATAGGTGCACTGTGCTTACTCGATTCAGGGGTAGATCCTCAGAAGATCGCTCATTTTTTAACATTCCGTTATCTCCATTTAACATATAAACATCCGTAACGCAGATCCCCAAATGTGCGCAGCACTTCAATGTCCTGGCATTTTCCATAAAAATAACAGATTCTTAAGAATTAACAACCTTAGGCTTACTCATATGCAAATCATATGGTAACGAGCAGTTTATTTAGCAACGGAGATCCTCAGATCTCAGTTACTGTTAGCACATGATGATAACGCTTCAATATTAAGCACCTTCCAAAAAGTTGTCCTTACTCACATCATTATCATTGAGTTATTTATTGGAATAGCCTAAAAACAATGTAATGAGTATATGACTTAACCCTTTCATTACAAAAAGTTATGTGTTATACAAAGATATATTCTATGGATCAAATAAATGTATGAAACACAACATTGACTATATTATGTTTTTTAGTGATTAAAGTAATATGTTTGCGAGATCCTTCATTTATTTAAATTGTACATTAATATAAATGAAATATGAATTAATATTGTTGGGGTATGGATATACATTAGTGTACGCCCATACTTTATACAGTTATAATTACATTATATACCATATAATTACGTCAAAATGTTTATAAGTGTAAAAATTAAACATTTTATAATACTGTACTATAACAAAATTTGAATTAGCTTTTGGTAACACACATGAAAATCTCTGTTAATAACGCCTAAAGTTTGAACAATGTGTATGTGCAGTGTACTGGAAAACGCAGGTAACGTAATGATGGTGTTTTTTTTGCTTAAGGATTTTATTTATGCATATGATTAGCTTTGAGGAGCCCCGTTTAATGAAGGAAAAATAACGTCCGTTACCTAATTAGCTAACATAGCGTTTTTTGTCCTTATTTAGCGACCTTCTGAGGATCTACCCCTCAGTGATTTAAGGACATACAGTTAGTACAATACAGCACTGACTTTTAACCTTAGAGCAGTGATTTTCAACCGGGGTTCCACGAGCACTCCATAGAGGTTCCACGACCGCCAGAGGGGGAGAGCTGGGCTAACTCTCCCAGCTATCCCAGGCCCGTCAATGCGTGGCAACCCCATGCAGGAGTAACCCGGCATCAGCAGCAGCAGCCGGCCACTCACTGCTCTTTCCTCTCCCTGCTTCTGCCGTCAGCTTCCGGCTGACAGGAGAGAGAGGAAAATCAGTGCGATAGCTGGCTCCCTTAAAGACACAGTATGTGTGTGTATCTCTGTGTGTGTGTGTTTGTGTCTGTGTGTGGGGCTAGAAAGAGAGTGTGTGTGTATCTGTGTGTGTGTGTCTGTGCGTCTGTCTGTGTGTGTGTCTGCGTGTGGGGTAGAGAGAGTGTGTGTCTGTGTGTGGGGGAGGGGGAGAGAGAGTGTGTGTGTGTGTAAAGGGGGGGAGAGAGTGTCTTTTGTGTGCGGCTGTGTGGAGGAGGGGGAGAGTGTGTGTATGTGGGTCTATGGGGAGGGGGAGAGAGGGTGTGTGTGAGAGGGGAGTGTGTGTGAGTGAGGATGTGTGTGTGTGTGTGTGTGTGTGTAAGTGAGAGGGGGAGAGTTTTTTTGTGTTTAGAAGAGAGAGGGGGAGATAGAGGGGGAGACTGAGTGTAAGGGAGAAAGTGTGGGGGAGAGGGAGCATAAGGGGGAGAGACACAAAAGACAGGGGGAGGTGGGGCAAGAGACGGGGGGGCCAAGAGACAAGACGGGGGTTCCCCAGAATTTCACAATTGAATTCAGGGGTTCCCCAACCTGAAAAAGGTTGCAAACCACTGCCTTAGAGGATGGATTTGAATTTAATACACTATGTAAAAAATACGCTGCATATAAATATAACAAGATATACAGCGCTAGAAAAATCCAAATATAAAAGTGGTGACCAGGATAAAGTGTCCATAATGATAATGCTGCTTGAGTAAAAAGACTGTTTCTCAGTCCATTTTGAAAGAAAACCCCAGCGCAAGGATTTAGCTCAAAGAAAAGAAGAAAAAATGAAGAAATGGTGGTAAAAAAGGGAAAGAAAAAAAATGGAGAACTACAGTGTAGTATGTTTTACAATAATCCTTGATATCCACAAAATATCTAAATTTTGCACTCGCATTTAGTGCATAGAATATAGGCGTTGATTCATAGGGTCAATCTCCTTTTTTGTCTGTTTTCACTAGATTTGTTCACATGGATCACTTTGAAAATTATGTGGAGTCTGCTGTCATTTGAGAGGTTAATCTGAAGTCCTCATTACTGGGATTGCAAAATATCTAACCTTCCCATACCTGTGAGAACTGAGTGTATGATATGGGATTTGATAGGAGAGGGATTTCAGCAAGGGAGACGCCGAGACTGATTTAGGAGAGAGTTAAGTGAATGAGGGCCTGCATTAGAGTTTTAGCAGTAGAGCAACAGAGGAAAGTGTGTTTCTTTGCAATATTGCTGGGGGGAAAAGAGATTGCGTAAAGAGAAAACCCCTGATGCACATATTGCCATTCAGGGTTACTCCATTTCTAGGAGATATAGGTAAAAGAGAGGAAGAGGGGTGTTATTTTATATTGCAGACAACTTACAATTTTCACTTTTAAATTGCTCCCCAAGTCCATACTGTTTTGAAATCCTAGTTGGCAGAATATGCCTCCCCTTTTCTAAGCCTATCTTGCTTGTTGGCATCTACCGCCCCCCTAAAGCCCCTCTACAATACCTGACTGATATCACCCAGTTTCTTGGCTCCATTTCCTCTCTGAATGAGAAGAGCGAGCTGCTAGTTCTTGGGGATTTTAACTTCAATTGGCTTGACCCTAAAAACCACAAAATCCAGATACAAATCAAATCGCTTAACCTATCGCAACTCATTTCCCAACCCACACGGACAAACCTGAAATCACACAACCATTCCTTGCTTGACTGGAATTTCTCCTCAAATCCCAGCAGAATCCAATCCTCTGGCATCCTTCCTGACATTTTCAGTGACCATGCAATAGTGTACTGTGTAAGGAGAATTAAACCGCCCCAATCAAGCCCTAAAGTTCTCCTCACTAGAACATTTAGAAACTTTAACCCACAAAAGTTTCTGGATGACCTTACCAAGTGCCCTTGGCACAGAATCGATTTAATTCCCAACCCTGATTCTGCGCTCGACTATTTCCAGTCCGAGTTCATAAAACTCTGTGATACCCATGCTCCACTATGCAAAATAAGGGTACGGGGTGCCCACCTTCCATGGGTTACACCTGAACTTATAGCACTCTACCAGTTATGGGATTGCTTGTGTAATAGCTAAAAAGTAACTGTCACTACCAAGGATCTCAATCACTACACATGCCTGCGGAGCATGTGCACAAGGCAAACAAGGCATGCAAACGCACAATATTACTCTGACAATCTCCTCCAGAATACATCAAACCCAGCTAACTTCTGGAAAGTTATCAACAACATATTCCAGCCTTCTAACCATCAACAGCCAAGTAATATCACTAAGGGGGATAGTACTCTGACAAACCCCACCGACATTGCAAATGCATTCAATGATTACTTTGTGGGGTGTGCTACTAACTTATTAGCGAAACACAACCCAAACCACAAACCTGGATCTCATCCTGAGAGAACACATATAGCCCCACCCCCTCCCAACACTGCCCACAATTTTCAATTTGGCCCAGTATCCGAAGAGGAGATTACACAAGTGCTCCTCAAATTAAAACTAAGCAGCCAATGTGGACCTGACCTACTACAATCTAGGTTCCTAAGACTTGGTGCCCCAGCAATTGCCAAACCAATTGCTTCCATAGTCAACTCTATCCTGTCTGCAGGCCATATCCCTAAGACCTAGAAATTGCCAGAGTTGTCCCAATCTTCAAAAGTGGGGACAAAAACACTGTCTCAAACTACAGGCCAATCTCCATTCTCCCAATCCTGTTCAAAGTCATGAATAAATGTGTCCACTCCCAATTAAGCGATTACTATAACAAGACAAATTTTCCTAGCTAATTCCAATCAGGCTTTCACCCCAAACACTCCACGGTAACTACCCTGCTAAAAGTTTGTAATGAAATCCAGTGTGGAATGGAACGGGGTCAACTCACTGGTGCAATATTCCTAGATTTTGCAAAGGCTTTTGATACTGTTGATCATGCTATCCTGCTTAACAAACTCCAGAGCTCTGGAATAGGGAAGCATGCTTTAAACTGGTTTCAGTCCTACCTATCAGGTAGATCCCAACATGTGTCCATCTCAGGCTCTAAAGCCAACCCCCTGGATATCACCTGTGGCGTCTCGCAAGGCTCTGTTCTTGGGCCCTTACTCTTCTCAGTGTTCATCAATGATCTTCCCACAGCTTGTAAGGAAGCCTCAATACACATGTATGCAGATGACACAATCCTATATGCACACAGCCCTAGCCTCTCTGACCTTGAACACATACTTCAGTCTGACTTTTTAGACTCGAAAACTGGGTTTCCCAAAACAAACTGTTTTTAAACACTGACAAGACTGTAACAATGGTATTTGGGACCAAGACTACATTTTTAAAGCTTCCAGTGACTGATCTCCAGATCAGAACCAACGCTAACACCACCCTAACTCCTGTTACTAGTTTGAAATACCTGGGCATATGGTTTGACTCCCACTTAACATTCGGAATGCACATTGATATCCTGACATCCAAAACCTATGCCAAACTAGTTGTACTTTACAGGAACAAATCCTCCCTAAGCCTGCTGGTCAGAAAGCGTATCGCACAGCAGATGCTAATGCCAATTATCGACTATGGAGAAATAGTATATGGCTCGGCACCCCAAACCCACCTTGGCAAACTTGACACCCTCTACAATTCAATTTGTCGTTTTGTTCTCCAATGTAACTACAACACACATCACTGCAAAATGCTCAAAGAACTACACTGGTCATCACTCGAGTCTAGGCGCAAAGTTCACCTTTCCTGTCTTGCCTTCAAATACTTTCTGGGCAAGCTACCCACCTATATGAACAAGCTCCTCACCCCTACCACATGCAGCACTTATCATTTGAGATCTGACTCCAAAAGACTGTTCATGGTCCCAAGGCTCAACAAAGTATCCGGCCGCTCCTCCTTCTCTTACTGTGCACCCCAAAACTGGAACAACCTACCAGAGACTCTCACATCCACCACCAGTTTAAGTTCTTTCAAAACTAAGGCTGTCTCACATTTTAATCTGGTCTGTAACTGTTACATACTGTAAGCCTATAATATACATCTTCTCTAACTGTGCACGCAATGTCTTGTATATAATGTATACCCTGTTCATTTATGTAACTGTATCTGTAACCATGTATTATTTGTCATATTAACTATGCCCAGGACATACTTGAAAACGAGAGGTAACTCTCAATGTATTACTTCCTGGTAAAACATTTTATAAATAAATAAATAAAGAGGTCCCTGGACAGAGCCTTGGGGTACCTCCACAGAGAGATCGATGGAGGAGGTGTTAGCAAAAGACATTGAATTTACGATGGGAGAGGTGAGAGGAAATCCAGGATATAGCTTTGTTACGGTTACAGGTATGGTCAAGCTTGCTGTTTTTGAGTAGTGGTATAACTGCATGTTGCATGTTGCATGTTTGAAGGAGAAGGGAAAGGTACCACAGTAGAGGGCAGAGTTGAAAATGTGTGTAAATGTAGGGATTAGAGTAGGAGTAAGGGGTTTTAAGAGATGGGGGGAATCGGGTCAAGAGGGCAAGTGGTAGAGGGCAAAGATATCAGTAGCAACACATCCTCCTCTGTGGCAGCGGAAAAAGAGTTGAGGAAGGGAGGATGAGAGTTAGGAAGAGGTGTAGGATGGGAGGAGGATGCAGAGGGGATATCTTGACTTATGGATTCCATGTTTTTCTTGAAATAGTTAGCAAAGTCCTGAGGTGAAATGAAGATAAACAGGTAGCAGAAGGTTGTCTGAGTAGAAAGTCAAAGACAGTTGTTATTGTGTGAGCATATTCAGACTGGATATGAATTAATGAGAACCAAAGTATGGGCTGAAACTAGGTCTATATGATGATTAACAATTGAGACATGATAGTAAGAATTTAAAGATTATGAAAGCTACAATGGACCACTGTTCAGTGTAGTGATTAATACCCTAGCGTGATATCACTGAAAGACACATTGTTTCTATAAGCTTTCTTCCCGTAGATTATAAAAGGGAAGTCATGCTCATTGGCAAACTTAACGCTAAAAAAAACCCCGTATTTTTAGTCTGTTACATCCATAGACTATTAAATCCTGAATTGGATTTGCAACGACTTTCAGCAAAGAAATCAGGTACATGTGAAAAACAAGATAAACATTTAATTAGCTTGACATACAGAAGCAAAATTCCCAGCTATATTAGCTGTGTGACTTTTGCTACTAGTGCACTTTTCTCTCTTATGGTAAACCCTAAAAAGCTTCAATCGTACAATTTTTTCTTTATATTCCTTCTTTGCTACAGTATGTCTTGCCTCATTTTAACCATCTGAACCTTTAACTACTCTAGTTCACCTTCCTTTACAGTGCCAAGATGTCATCTTTTTCAGATGATCTGACTATTTTGTGGCTACAAATCTATGGGGCAGATTCACTAACCTCCATTATAGGGTGTTGCACCAGAAGGACATGACAAATCAGAAGCAATTAACACGGATGCGATAACTGATATAGGATATTAGTGAACCCAGACGTATGTCACTTTCCTGAGGTTACCCCTTAAATGTTTTACCACAACAATCATTGCCAGACTTACACGTAAACTAACTAAGTTACAGTTTAGGGCCTCAAAAATACAACAAAAAATGAATGCATTTCAATTTTTGAAATTGGATAATAAAAAAAGACGATATGAGAAAAAGATTTTCTATAAATATGGACATTTTTGTTCAAATATGACCCTATGCATCGTGTGCATCGAAGGTGACAGACTTTGTAGCTTATCATTTGAAGATATCATCAATGACTTTGATCTCCAAAAATCCTGAAAGAAAAATGTTTTAATATTAAAATGAATGTGATGGGCAAACACTGTTCATTTTAGCTTTACACCGTCATCTTTATATGTAACAATGCTAGTATAATGCTTTCATTCATTTCAGTTTCATATTTATATTTTAAATGGTCCCATCAGTCAGAATAATAAATCTATTTCTAATTGTTTGTGCCTCTTATACTTGACATAGCTTAGGGCCTCACAAGGTGAAAGTTTGGCACTGACAACAATACTCTGAATGTAGCATATTGATGCTAATATAGGCGTTATATGTTAACAACACAAGTTCAGCTTACTGTAAGTATTTCAGAGATGTCTGCAGCAGCAAAGATAAAATGTAATATAAATGATTATATCATCTTTAAAATCTCTAACCCTCAAACTGTTTTATAGTCGATCAGTGTACAATTAATATTTAGCTATCATTTTTATTTTTAAAGTTTCTCTTTTAAAAATATATGACACACACTTAGTCAAAACTTTGTTTATCTATGAGAAATGATGGCAGGCATTTTATACACTACCTATATAAAGGGAAAGAAAATATTCACAAAATAAAATATTTAAACGTACCTGATAACTAAATGCAGGTAAACAGTGTGATAATGATCCAGGCAAGTCTTTCTTCACATCTTGCTTTATTATATCTATAGGTGAACCCAGATACAGATTGTAATAATAACCTTTCCCTTTGTAGCACTTGCAGATTGGGATTACCTATTTTTCTATATTGGTTGTATTAGGGACGCACTGCTGTTTCTTGTTTCCGCTGTTACTTCCAGGACTACACTATTATGTCAATACAAATATAAGTGTAGTCCCCTTTCCCCCTGTGTCAGGGTGACTATGTGTGCTGCTATACCTGTGTGGCAAACAGGAGGCCTGATCCTCTGCCCTTGGGGAGCCTGGGGTGTATGTATATATATATATATGTAGCCCTGTGTAATTTTGGGGTTACATGCCTTTCTCCTCCTGTGCAATAATACCTGTTAAAAGGGCAGGTTTGCCAGGAGTAATCATGGGGTTTACTCATCTCCTGTGATGTATATTGTTCAGTGAAGGAAGTGACATCAGACTGTGTCCACTAACAGTGACACAGGGGTGGTGCCTACTGAAGCTATATAATATGCAGAACTTCCTCAATTTAGTATGTTTGCCTCACCATCTGAGTGAGGTGAGTCTGTCCAGCAACCTGTCAGGGCTCTGGCAGTGTTTGTGGCCCTCCCTTCAGGGAGTGGTGTGGAAGACTATACCTCTTACTTCATTAGGGAGTAAGGGAAGAGTTGGACCTGCTTTCGGGGCCCTTGCCTTGGAGTGTACGGTCAGGGACTTCCTTTGGGTTGGCAACCTGAGAATGAGTGGCTACACAACCAAGCCACTATGATGGGCGGCGGTCCATGTCTGCTGTTAATAAAGGATGACAAAGAAAGATATCGCTTCTGTCCTGTGTGTGGAGTCACTAAGGAAGAAGGTGCACATGGAGGTTCTCTTTCAGAGACTCCTCCCTGCTACGCTGAGGATCTGGAAGAGATGGAGGCGCTGTACCATGAGTGAGTATAACTCAACATTAGATGTGGATAAAGAAGTTATCCTATCAGGTGCATCAGAATGATAAAAGCAGTCGCTGCAGATTGAATATCACAAGCATATGAATTGTAAGCATCAGATGGCAACTGGCCCAGCTCTGGGCACCAGTAGTTGCAAAAAACTCACGGTTTAGGAGAGCGGCAATGCCGTGTTGAATCCTCAGTAGTAGTGATGTAGTGTTGCACCGCCAACCCTGTCGTGACTGTGACGTCACGTGGGGCGGTCAAGTGACCGGCGGTGATCTCCTCCGGTGTCGATAGGGTAAAGATATACCCGGTGCCGTGCCTCAGGTAGGCAGCTTGAAATGATGTGGCACCGCTAACTCCAGCGTGATAGCAGCATCGCATGGGGCTGTCACCTGACCGGCGGGATTCTCCTCCGTGTCTCCTCCGTGTGCAGCGGCTACTCGGCGTGCATATCAGCAGTAAGTCATTGTGGAATTCCTCCAGCAGCAGCGGGAAGATAGCGAAGCACAGCCGTAAGAAAAACCAGGGTCTAACATGGGTGGTGACTAAAAAAGAATTAACATGTGTAGCTGGTGGATCCTTTGACGCGTTTCAGCCCTTAGACCTTTGTCCGCTGCTGCTGGAGGAATTCCACTATAACTCAACATTACCTCACAAGCCAGTACTGATGCTATTTCCCTTAATACCATCAAGCGGGAGACTCAGGAGTCCTGTAAGCCAGCAGGTGCACCACACTATAGCCATGTGTAACCAGAGTAGTATTTCCCTAGAGGGGCCAATCTGCGATTGAGGGGGGGGGGGGGGTAACCCGTTACATTTTGGAGGCTCTGCTGAGATCGGCAACAGGACAGGCTTTCAGCTAGGGGAACTGATGTAGAAACATGTATGCTTCCAGGAAAGTGCTGCGGAGTGGAAGGGAGCTTAGGGGTAGTCAGGGGTAGATTGTCTGCTCGCAAAGCACACCCTAAATGCCCCTGATTGGTGTGATATAGTTCTGGAGACAAGGCTATTGCTTGGGTCACCTGGAGGAGGGTAGTTGTTTGATGCCTAGGGGGTAGCCTGTTAACTTGGTCAGGAACTCCTGGTATGGGTCAACGCTATGTATAACCGACAATAGGTGACATGTTAAGTACAGTGGGGCTGATCCTAGGTACTTCTAGCCAGTAACCAGATTGTACACCACAGAGCACTTACACTGGACTGATACCGTGTGCAGCATACAGAGAGAGAGTTTAGCCTAGCCTGAAGTAGTGCAATACATCTGAGATAAATACACTTGAGATACATATAGATGTGAACGCTGGCTTACTTTATTGCACCAGCATGGTGGCCGCCCAGCAGAGGAGCACCATGTGCGATTTCAGCAAAGAAGTAAAAATGGCGACTATATGTGATGTGGTCCCGCGCGATGCGGAGAGCCCAAAATGGCGGTTCGCGCCAGAGATGAGAGATGCACGTGCTGTGTGGACAGCGGAGGAATCGGGCGCGGAGACGCCTATACTGAGTAGGCTGTGGAGTGGCGCAAAAGCTGTGGCCGCACCCTTTCTGTCCTGTTTGAATTCCCTGAGTGTTTCAGAACAGGAGATCAGTGAGGACATTGCAATTACATGTGAAATGTCAGACGACGTATCTGAGTGTCAGTCGGTGATTACCGAGCAAGTCAAAGCTGCGGTAAGTGTGGACTGCAAAGTAATCAAAGATGGCGGTTCCCGTCACCCTGGGAAACCGAGTGGGCTGAGTGCAGAGAGAAATTCTGCAGGGACTTTGCCGGGAATTGGCGCGAAAGCTGAAGCCCCGCCCCACTATACTGTGATAAGCCTATATCAAAGCCGATTCTGAGTCATGATGTGCCAATGTGGGACCCTCCTCTAATCTCTACCAGAGGGAGGGGTCACTGCACCCACCAATTGAAAGCTGATTTGAGTAAAGGAGGAGCCGGATGTGAGCTTCCTAGCCTTCAGTTGCAAAGAGCTGGCGAGCAAGAGAGACTGTTGTGTCGTGTGTCTCCCTTACCCAGCGCAACTACTGACTGTGCCATGGCGGACTTTGCTATACACCCCTACCAACTTCCAGGAGGCTTCCTGGTAGTGAAGATGGGTGATCGAGAAATTCTCCAGTGTCTATGCATGTAGTGTAGACTACCGGGCGGAGAAGCCAGTACGACGGTGAGATGCCCTCAATGCGGCATCCACTACTTGTGGGCCGTGGAGCCATTTGTACTTGGGCACGCAGAGGCGGGAGGAACTATAACCATGCTGATGGCCGTAGAATCGCCAAAGATCAAGACAGAGAAGAGAGATCCCGAAAAATGGGAATCGCTCCTGATGGTAGCGCTGAAGAAAGAGAGCGTAGAGGCCTGTGACCGTAGCGGGAAACCGGAGCCTCAATGTCAGTCCCCTGCGGAGGTACCCTTACCCTCATCGGCATCATCCTCGTCGGACGATGACCATGGGAGCAGCACATCAGTGGTGATGCGCCTACCAGCGGACCACTGCAGCGGTGCTGTGGAAGAAAAGCGGCTTACCTGCGATTTGGGTCTGCTACAGATCGACATCCCTCGCCAACAAGCGCTGGTGCGAAGGGAGCAGCGGAAGAGTCCCACGGCCGTGGCGACTCCCAGTGCAGCAGAGGGACATCCGGAGATGGGACCGGAGGAAGAGGAGACCATTGCAAGCCGGCGGAGTGGTAATGAACCTCCTTACTCCCCACAGGCTCCAATGGAGGCGGCCGTAGTGAAGGCCCCAACCAAGGCCCAAGCGAAGCCGAGAAGCGTCGAGGGACATCCGGTGCTGGACGTCGAAATAGAAGAGGAAGTTCCGGGGTGGGACGACTCCACCCAAGATGGCGCCACCTCGCGAGAGGAAGATGACGTCACTTCCGGGTCTAGCAGCGGAACCGACCGGGAGCATCTGGCAGCGGCGCTGAGCAGCAAACTTCTAGTACAGCAGGATGGAGAGAGATATAGGCAGGCTATGCGAGGCCGTGGAGGACAGCGGGTTGATGACTCTGTTACTCCCAAGGCCACGACGGGTCTTGGCATCGCCAAGCTGCTGATTTATCCACAGCGTAAGAACACTTCCCCATTCCCTTTGCCCAGTGCCAAGGCCAATGCCCCTGCCCCTATCCCTACCACGTCACCTTTGGGGTCACGTTCGAGCCAAGGGTGGTCTGGGGAGCCACGGGACACATCTGAGGAGTGGCCTGTGTCATCCATGGACTGGGGGGACTGTAATCCTTCGGATGAGGGATCCGGGAAGGAGGTAGTACCATATGAGAAACCACTCAAGATGAATCCTACTATCTACACCCACATTGTTAGAGGGAGGCATAAGCGTTATGTGGCCTCCACACATTCTAGCATCACATCTGGGGTATCATCAGGAGGGGACTCAGAAGGGCATGAGACTGCCCTGGTGGTGAGAAATCAATTGAGGGCTCATAGCACTAAGTGGTGGGCTCTGTTATATGAGGGTTATTCAGAGTGGTTGGACCGCACTAGATTCATCCTGATGCGTGGAGATGTGATTGATCACTGGTGGGATGTCGGTGTATACTCGGCTGAGGAAGGCCAAGAGGAGCTAGTGAGGAGATGGGATGAGATCCAGAGGGGGATAGTCACCCCTAAAGGGTCATCTATTTTGTATGACGTTATTGCCCCTGAAGAACCACTGTCCTGGGTACTGCCAGGTAAAGCAGGAAACAAGAGACTGGTGAGAGTAAGCAGGGCTGAGAGAGCCATAGTGGCTAGATATAAGCAGTCTCACGGCTTTGAGTATCCATATGTTCTCTCTCCCACTCTCAGAGCCCTCTCTCTATCGTTCCCCTTCTCTAAAACACTCCCCTTTTGTATTTCAGTGCCCCTTTTCAATATCACTCCCCATTTCTATCTCTTTTCTACATAGGGAAGCAGTGGAGGACTACCTTAAATCAAAGTCTAGTCATTCTGAGTATCGAACAGAGGCTAGAGTATGTTATCTCATGCGTGTCTGGAGTGTAAGCAGGAACACGTACAAGCACAAGTTAGAATACAGACCAGAGAATGGGCCGCCCAGATCATATAGTGTCACCATTATTAATCACAATGGGTGAGAAGTTAAGAAACCTCATCCCAGGCACTATTATTGAGTGGATTCTCCTAGGGAGTAGTACTAGTGATGGGAGGGTAAAATGATTATGCTCTGTATTACAGTAATGCACTTGTGTTGTATTTCTATTTTTGTATTAATGTAAATTTTGTATTGTTATATTGCAGGTTGTCTGTTTGAAGGAAGACCCAGCAAATTTAGAACCAAGTGGGGACCATTGGATCCACCAGAGGGAGATTGTAGCCCTGTGTAATTTTGGGGTTACATTCCTTTCTCCTCCTGTGCAATAATACCTATTAAAAGGGCAGGTTTGCTAGGAGTAATCATGGGGTTTACTCATCTCCTGTGATGTATATTGTTCAGTGAAGGAAGTGACATCAGACTCTGTGTCCACTAACAGTGACACAGGGGTGGTGCCTACTGAAGCTATATAATATGCAGAACTTCCACAATTTAGTGTGTGCCTTACCATCTGAGTGAGGTGAGTCTGTCCAGCAACCTGTCAGGGCTCTGGCAGTGTTTGTGGCCCTCCCTTCAGGGAGTGGTGTGAAAGACTATACCTCTTACTTCATTAGGGAGTAAGGGAAGAGTTAGACCTGCTTTCGGGGCCCTTGCCTGGGAGTGTACGGTCAGGGACTTCCTTTGGGTTGGCAACCTGAGAATGAGTGACTAGACGACCAAGCCACTATGATGGGCGGCTGTCCATGTCTGCTGTTAATAAAGGATGCTAAAGAAAGATATCGCTTCTGTCCTGTGTGTGGAGTCACTAAGGAAGAAGGTGCACATAGAGGTTCTCTTTCAGAGACTCCTCCCTGCTACGCTGAGGATCTGGAAGAGATGGAGGCGCTGTACCATGAGTGAGTATAACTCAACATTACCTCACAAGCCAGTCCTGATGCTATTTCCCTTAATACCATCAAGCGGGAGACTCAGGAGTCCTGTAAGCCAGCAGGTGCACCACAATATAGCCATGAGTAACCAGAGTAGTATTTCCCTAGAGGGGCCAATCTGCGATTGGGGGGGGGGGTAACCCGTTACATATACTAAACAGTGCCTCCACCTGAGAAGGATCCTCACATAGTAGGATAACCCCTCCCAAGACAATATGCCCAGTAATACACACACAGAGTATGGAAAACAGTATTTACTGGGGGGTAATAACAATGACATCACTAGGAACAGCAATAGACATATATGTATACCAACCTGCGGAATATCCCCACAGTTCTTGTGTGCAGGGGCACCAGTGTCCCAGTTTCCAGAACCCAATGGCCTTTCCCACCCCCAAGTTTGAGACAGTGCTGCCCACGTGAATGTTGGTGCACTTATGCGTAAACCTTCCTGGGCGCTCCAGCCCCCGGGTGTAGCTGAACAACATTCAACGGGCAGTCGGCTCCAACGACGCCTTCCCCCTCCGCGTGGGGTGGTCTCCAGCAGGAGCGTCCCACCATAGACAGTCTCTGAACGTAGGTGGTCTGATCCCAGACCACAAGCTACGCGTCACCGCGTGGCGTAGACACTGTGTCCCTGATACTGCACAACACAGGATAAAGGATCCCTAACTATGGGCTTCCCTATACAGCTGCAGGTGCCTACTGTGAGTCGGGGACTAACTGGGGCTTGCAGGGGATAGCTGGCCTAGTCCCAGGGCTACTAGCACCTGGGACGCTACCTCTCTCTTGTGTACCCTGCTCCCAACTGACCAACTGACCATACTGTCCTAACTGTTATCACTGTTCCAACTGTTAGCAATGATAAATGCAGCAGCCCTATTGGCTGCCTGGCAACATGTGGTCTGCAGCCCCTCAGGCTGCTGGGACTTGTAGTTCCCAGTGGATATATGGGTGTAATGGCCGCCGCTGGCTCACAATCTCCCTGCAGCAACCACACAGCCATCACCCTCACACAGCCTGGAGGTAAGGGGGGGACCTGGCTACATAAGATAAGTTTCTGGTATCTGAAGATTGAACTTGATGGACATATGTCTTTTTTCAACCTCATCTGCTATGTAACCATGTACAGTAACCATATGTATTCCATATTTGTATTTTCACTGTTGCAGCTAATCTTGAAAAATGGTTCAGTTATGCACCGAAACGTTGGGTAAAGACATCACTAAGGGTATGTGTGTGCTGCTCTCATTACTGCCTTGCCATATGATTGATAGTGGTGAGTTTTGGATGCACAATGTTTTCCTAATTGTTGTATATTATATGCTCTCAATCTTTTGACTGTTATACCCTATTTCCTCGATTCTAAGATGCACCTTTTTTCCGATTTTCACATGTCTGAAATCGGGGTGCATCTTAGAATCGATGTATTAAAAAAATTAAAAGAAAAAAAAGTGCCTACAGTACTAACCCCCTCTTTCACTTACCATGTTTCAGGAGAGGTCCCATATCAGCAGAGGACGAAGCAGGCGGCGGCAGAAGAGGTCCTACGTCTGCAGATGGTTGAAGATGGACAGCGGCGGGAATGCGGCGGGAGTGCGATGGCGGCAGGAAAGGTGCCAAGTCTGCAGGCGAATGAAGATAAGATTGCGGGCATGCATGCGGTGGCAGCGCGGCAGGAGATCATAATAGCAGGAGCTGAGAAAAGCGGCATAGGGGAACGACTGGGGAGGTGCAAACTGTAACACCGGAAGTTGACCAGTGTCTGACTTCCGGTTACAGTGCGCTCCTCCCCAGTCGTTCCCCTATGCCGCTCTGCTCCTGCTCAGCTCTGCTGCTATTATGATCTCCTGCTGCCACCGCACGCCCGCTGTCTTATCTTCATTCACCTGCAGACTTGAGACCTGTCCTGCCGCCGCACACTGTCCATCTTCAACCATCTTCTGACGTGGGACCTCTCCTGCCACCACCGCCCGCTTCATCCTCCGCTGACTTGGGACCTCTCCTGAAACATGGTAAGTGAAAAAGTAATTTTCCTTGATTTTAAGGGCCAAATAGATGGTGCGTCTTACAATCGATGGCGTCTTACAATCGAGGAAATACGGTACTTAAAAATGCCAGCAAATAAAAACAAAAAATAGAGCTGGATCATTACCACACTGTTGATCTGTAGTTCGCTGGCAGACATGTTTAAATACTAGTTAAAAGGTTACAGTAAGTTAACAAAACAAGTGTTTTTTTAAACTTATATCACACTTTTAAAGAAAATGGGGAATTATATTTTCTTCTGTTGTGCTGCAAACATAATAGAGTTAATAATTCATTTTTCTTTAACTATTATTATTTACATAAAAACCAGTGCCCGGAAGGTATAACAATTTTAAAATTCATAATAGTAACACAATACAAAGGTATATTAACAGTGTAAGAGATACCAATGCGATCAAATGTTCTTAAGGGATAATAAAATGTATTTTAGTAACAAAGGTTACATAATATATAATAGCACGATCAGCAAAATATTATATTTTGTTTGGAAAATGCTCTACTTTTCTAAACTCCTTCACAATAGATTATTAGGAAAATTAGTCCTAGACTACAACTCTAGTTGATGGTTTAAGACAGCAAATGTTTTTTTTTTTCTGTCTAAAGCAAAAAAATTTGAGTTGTTCATGAAAAATTGAGCAAGCTTTATAGTTTGCTGTTGATTTTCTCATGGGAAAGTCCTATAAATGAGAGTGATATCTCCCTGTTGGTTTTAGCTGTTAGAAATGCAAAGCACGCTGAAATTGTACATAATTCTCTTCCAAAGGAAAGGAAATAGCATTTCAATGGTTTTCCTCTGTGCCTCATTGAGTTATGGTGGTGCACAATTATTCCTGCTAAATTACTCTACCAGATGGAAGGTTGCATTGTATATTTAGCTAATTAAGTTGTAGGGGACTTGAATAATATCCCCAAACAGAAAGACCATGTCAGAATATAAACTTGTGTAATTAGTATCATTTTGGATATGCAGTTTCCATTTTTAAACAGGTGTTTTTCATAATTTCATTAGCATGCAAAATGTATCTCGTGACTTCTAAAACATTCAAGTACAATTAATTAAAGTTGAAACCATACAGTACAATTTACAGGGCCAACTGGGGATGACTGTAATGGCCACACTGTGATGTATGTATATATATATATATATACAGTATATAGGTAGTCCTCGCTATCCAACACTTCACTTTACAATGAAGGGTATATCCAACGCTTTACAATGCAACCCTATGGGCCGTTTTTCGACGCCGGAATGCGTTATCCGACGCTCACTGCCACTGATTAACATGGGACTCACTTTACAACGGTTTCACTATTCAACGCTAATTCCAGAACGGATTCCGTTGGATAACCGAGGGCTGCCTGTATAGCTTTATTTGCATAACGCCATCCATGTATATAGCGCTTTACAGCAGTAATACACGTGACTAAATAATAGGAGATATAATGGGAATCAGCGCTACAAACATCAAAGTAAACGTTAGGAAAATGAGTCCCTGTCCCAAAGAGCTTACAATCTAATTGTGATGGAATTGTACTGATAATTGTACTTTGCTATGTACCAGCATAAACATCACTTACTTTTTAAATATTACAGCACTTCTCTCTTATATTATAAATGAACACAAGTCTATGCCTAGGTGCTTTGCTGCAGAGCTACAGTACATCAACAATAAAACACCTCATGTGTAAATGCTCATTTTGGGATATAATACTGGACCTGCATTAATTCCCTTCACATATTGTTAAGCATTCAGGAATTCTTGCAAATGCAGTTAACTTAAAATCTAAAATAAGTTTTCAAGTGTTGAACATACTGAACTGCTGTTCATAAGAGATATTTTAGCTGTAGCACAAGCATTAATGAAAGTCTTAAATACTGTGCTTCTAGAGGACCTCTTCACAGTCTATTTTAAAAAATAATACATTAATGGAATCTCTATTTGCTGAGCAGTGTTTAAGCCTCTTTAATGGAAATACATCTAAATACAGTATTTTACGTAACAAGCCACACAATACGAGTGTCAATAACATACAGATTATAATAAAATGTGTCTCCTTTCAAACTGTGAGGAAAAAAAAGATTCTGACAATATGCACAAGATGTTGGAAGCTATACAAAAAATTAAGTAGAACAGTTTTTCTGCTGCAAAATAGACTTAGTACATTATCCACGTGTTCTTCTAGCACAGATTGCTAGAAGACAGTTTCATTCATCGCCAAGGGGCACTTATTTTCACTTGGCCTATTCAACATCAGCAACCAGTTGGTTGATGGTTTGTGAGGGCTTATCACTGTTTAATTGTTTTTTATTTTGCATTTTAGATGTCAAAATATACCCTCCAAATACTACTTTGACACATTTGTTCCCGTAGTGCGCTAATTTCCTACTCCATTTTGTCCCGGGACTGAAATGAATGTGGTCCAGCTCTGGGGTCCCCTGATTCAATCCTACTGCATGTAATTAAAATAAAATAAAAGCAGCGTGATAATAAAAAATCCGCAAAATGAAAATCGCCCTTTTTTGAGAGTGATCCGCTGAAATCTGCAGACCAAAGTAATCGCTTGTTCCGATGTGGATCCAAATCCACCCAAAAATGTTGCCCATCTCTTTTCATGAGATAGTTACACCAGTGAAGTTACCAGTGTTTCCTGAGGTGATTTAAACAGTGATTCAATACTGTAGGAACCTGCGAGAGTTGGTGGCCATTTTGTTTCCCCTGAATGGAGCAGAGACACCTGTAAATTCACCTATAAGCATCTCGGGTACAGCAGGGTCCCGGGAGCTTGAAATAATGGGCTTCACCTCTGGCGGACTCCCTGGTTCCAATGCTGTCAAAGTCTGTGAAAACCTAACTTGGGGGTCCAGAGGGGGGCCACAGAGGTGTCTGTCAGAGAGGGCCTGCTGGAGGGTGCGTATTAGAGGGGGCTGCCCCTCCACTGACCTTCAGCAGGCCCCCTCTGATAGGTACCTCCACGGACACCCTCCTGCAGGCCCTCTTTGACAGTCATTTCTTCAGATGTGGCCCTCCATGGTTACCGGTTGGGGGACCGGGCCCCTTGTCTCACCAAGCCTTGGACAGTAGTCTCGGCTGTCCTTACCTGTGGGTGGCCCCCGGTGGGGCCCTGATTGCAGTGGGCTCTGGGCAACAGCCCCCTTTGCCCATTGGATAAAGGGGACATGTGTGGTTAAAAAGAGTACATGCATTCAGGACCACAAAGGTCCCTCATGAGGCAGATTTTTTTTAAAGCTAGTTAGCCATTAAAATTATCATTTCTACCTTACTTTTCTTTGTCTATTCTATGGGCTAACACAACGCTATACTCTGTCTCAATAATTAATTGTGTAATCAAGGAAGAACTTTGAAGAATATGTTTTCTATAACAACATATTTGTAAGAGGAAAGTCAATACACTGACAGTTTTGTGATTGAAAAGTTCCATTGCCAACATATTAACATGGTTCTGTCATTTTTTTGTATGTTTGGTATAGGAAAAAAACATCTGGTGAACAAGTCATAGTGTACTCACCACAGCTGTGCCTTAATCACGATTGACTCACATATACAAAGGGACTGTAAAATTATAATTTATTTTAACAAGACGCTTTGATATATGGGACGTAAGATCCATTATATGTGTTTTTTACTGTTTATGCAAAAGAATATGCAATTGGGATAATAAGATATGTGATCACTGTGCTTTTGTTTTGGAATTGTGTAACTTGGCAAGAGGATTTTTGGGTGCTATGGGATTGTGCAGGGAGAGATGGTGAAAGAGGTGTATGTGGGAGATTTTACAGAGAGAGGGGATTTCCTGAAGAATTGATCATTTATATTTTGTCAGATGCAATTTATCATGTATTTTTTTATATTATAGTCCAAATGATGTTATTAAGCAACAATTGGTAACCGTTTAATTAGTTACAGGGATACTTTTCTTCAAGCATATATAAGTGTGTCATGCCTTCCTTACAGCTATGTTGCTATATCATTGACCCCAAGCAAAATCAGTGTTCCAAGCATATAAATGAACAGTAAACTCTACTCGACATGTAACTTAATAATGTTTGCAATCAATTATCTTTTGTTTCTTTTTTTTCAGTTCTTGTAAAGTACATATTCTAAGTAAGCTTTGAAGTAACTCCCCATCCAAAAGGAGATTTCTGGAATGTCATTATTGCAGAGTTTATCACAAATCAGCACCCCAAATATATATAATTGGATTCTATGATGCACATATCATTCAACAAACTCTCCCTGCTGTAAAAATAGTGCAGAGTTGGTGCAATCTCATTTCTATATTTATATCTTTAAAAAAATCCATTGACTATTTTGGTGCTATAATAAATAAAGTCCCAGTGACATGTAATTCTTTGAGTTAGATAAATAGCTTACTACATAGATACCCCTACAATTTTCACATATATGTTATATCTGGGCAAATTAAATGAAAAATATTTAAGACTGATCATTTGAAATAATAAACTGTGCATAAATGTTTACGTTATCTAATTTTTGGAGCCCACCTTGCTGATGGTAATAAAGGAAATACTTTCTCTATGCCTCAATCCTATGTTCAAACAAGAGCTTGCTTCCTGGATCTCACATTACCTATGTATAGTTTCAACTCTACAAGAGGTCCTGTTTTCTTCCCCCCCACCCCCACTTCCTGTCTTTTTTCATTAAAACCTGATTTGCAGTAGGCACGCACCATACTGATACAAAGGTAGGAGTTGTTCTTCTTCCATAGACCATCAGAAACGCAATGTCATCTGCAAAATAACAGAACAACTAACCACAAATGACGTTTAACTGAAATAAAGCCCTTTTTATTACCAAAAGAACAAAGTAACATAGTTATTTATGACGGGATTGGCTGCATATTTTTGCAATCCGCAGTCATTTGAAGACACTTGAAAAAGAAAGAAAAAACCTTTTCCTTAAATGGTCCTAGCTTTAAGGTGGTTAACTTGTTAGGGGTCTAAATGTGTTCTCCTTGTTCCTAGCTCTTTTCCTTGTTTTGGACTGCTATCATGGGCTCTAATAGTTTTTTTTTTTAGCCTCAAATTAGAGTCAGCTTATTTATTTTAATTGCTATATGCTACTAATAGTAAATCGTGACACTGCTTCTTAAAACAAATTGTATTTATCAAGCAATTAGAATTCCAGGTTGTAGCACGATTCCTTATTGCTGACAATTTTGCAGTAGCATGTTCATTTCCAAGGACAGATGTTCCCAATTTTCTGACTTTCATGTCGCTGATATAAAATATAGATGTTGTAAACTTTGGTATAAAGAGTTGTTCAGGGCAAAGAAGGGTTTTCCATGTTTGTATGCATATTTTATTCCACTATTCAGAAGATTTAACATTTAAACCAGTGATTTAATTGTGTGGAAATTCCTATTTCACTCTCACATGTTATCTTGTTGCACTCTTCAGAAATTACACAACTTATTTCATGGTGCCATCCAATCGGAATTCAACATACATTTTAATAACTTAAATGTTGTAAAAAGTTATTTAAGCATGCAAAGGAAAATGTATAAATATAATGAATAGACTGCTAAACAACCACTTTTCGTGGTCATCAACAAAATCAAATTAGTGAGTAATTCCTTTATCATTCTGTATATTTAAATGGAATGATAACATATGCATTTGAACTACAGTATGATATATAATGGGAATCGATCAGAATTCATAGAATTCTCTTCATAAGAATACTACTGTAAGTGAAATCAATCTTACAATTAATTATTTTGACAGAGAAGAGAAAATCACCTTTCTCCATCCCAGGAACTGTTTCTCCTTGTCCTTAAAATTAAATTTTCTGAAAACCTTTTTATATTTCCAAAATTATAAGCATAAGGGCAGTTTTGGGGATATATATAAATATGGTACTCAGAAGTTCAGAAATGACATGGCGCATTAGGAGCCCAGCATATGAACCCTCCAAATAGTGACAGACACTGTGGGAAAAAACAAGGCCACAGTTTTATTTAATTTTTAAAAAAAATAAGTTTTACCAACTCTTTGTTACCGCCTACCAGGTAGCCCGGCTGTAATAAAGAGCCCCCAACAGCATCACTGTGATGCATGGCTCCCGCTGCTAGCCATATAAGGCATTGCAGAATTATTCCACCAGCCCCAATGAGGGTGCCAGTATATTCGGTATCCTTATACAGTATCTCTTTGGCTCTCACAGCCTGGCCGGCCCACCACCTGCAATGGCCAAGGACATTTGCTCCTAAATTGTCCTGAGCACCTCCATGGCGACAGCCTTCTCTACCCCCTCCTGCAGATCTATATTAAATATAGCGTTACCAAAATCTGACAGGTGTACCCCATCTTTCCAAAACTATTCGGTATGGCCTCTTTTAGCTTTGACTGCCTTTCCAAATACCCTCCAAACTTTTCAATTGCCCTGTGGTCCCTGGCACCACACCAAAACAGCGAAATAATCTCCAACCAAATGAAATAAATATAAATACAAATACAAAGAATGTCCCCGGCGCAAAGTGTGGTGATGATGATTACAGTACCATATCAAAAGACAGTCCTGGTTGAAAAGTCAGTCCTGGTAGTAGAATGTTTCATCAACAATGTGAGGTACATTTTCCGCTAGGCGTAGTTCCCTTGTGTTGTCTGCAATAACAGATAAAGAAAACACACCATTGCGCAGTATACAGACTCAATTGCCCCAACCTGAAGAGGAAAATCCCTACTTACATGATATTCTCTTGTTCATTCGGGGGAGAGGATCTGTTCTTTGGCTCTCTTCCTCCACCTTGATCTCCACGGGCCCCTCGTGGTTCCTAAGGTGGAATAAATGTTAGGAAAAGCTACTAAAATGCTCTCTAAATCCCTTTAGATTTCCCGAACTAGCTCAATTGCTTGTTTTTGGCCCAGGTCATTGACCCAGACATTTTTTAATCACAAATCCGGCTGGTAACATAATCTCTGTTGCCTCACCTGGTTCCAACACAAATCTCTATTGCCTATCCATGTTATGTAGGCCTGGTCTTTGTGGCATCCAAGCCGACAGCCGTACAATCACTCCTGGGCTCTGCGACTGGCCGAGACGACTAGCGAATCCCCCATGTTCAGATCTTTTTCCTAGAAATTAAAGCAATAACAGTTAACACACACCCCTTCCATACACCACCCTTATGGAAGCCTGAACTAGGTGATGACATATATATTTTTAATAGGTTTCAATCAAGTGATCTCCGGAGCTGAACCCCATTAAATTCAGCTCCAGGGAACCCCTGCTTCCTGAGATGCTGCCAGTATCTCTCTGCATCTTAGATATCCCGGGCACGGCTTCCTATTGACCCACGTGACCAGGACATTGAAACTGCAGAGAGATACCGGCACTCCCTATGGAGGTGTGTATCTCAGGAAGCAGGGGGTCCCAGTAGCTGAAATGAATGGTGTTCAGCTCCAGAGACCCCCTGCTTCAACCCTATTTTTTTTAATTTTTTTTTAAACGGGAACATTTTAAGCTGCCATTATGGATCATCCTTTTTGGGACTGATTCGCGGATATCCTTGGGCCAAAGGAATTGGATGATGTTGGGTGGATTAAAATGGATTAGAATCCGCCAATGAAATGTCACCCATCTCTAGCCAGGAAGAAGCATTAGCACAAGCTCCCCCCTCCATATCTTCTCCTTCATGGCCAAAGCAAATGCATGTGTAACTGGTTGTATCCTGTGATGTAAGCATCCTTATAAGTTGAGCTGGTAGTTCTTACTACACTTTGCATAGGAATGCTACTTGCCGCTGGTGTATGCACTAGCACACGTGCTCCTGTCTGCTTCCCACAACGCAGATATATCAGTGGGACCTGCCTCATATACTGTGCCCTACACCTTTGCTTGCAGACTATAGAGCCGAGTAAATTTAGCGTAGGACCCCCAAGCTAAATCGCTTGCAACCTACCTAGGGCACTGCTTACTCCTGACCACTGCTCCTCCCTGACCTCTTCCCTCGGCCGAAGCATGTGCAACTGAGCAGCTCCCTGCCCATGGCTGTATGCCATCCAGCAAGGAGCCAGAACCTGATTGAGAGATAGATAACATAATTTATCCAGCTCATCATTACACTCTATACTGTTTCCAGGCCTGCCCCCTTCTTCCCTATCCATGGTGTGGTTATCAGCTCTAACTGGGCTAACTTTGGTCTGTAACTTTCTCCTCAACTGCATTCCTACTTCTAGCCTGGGTGCCCCATGGCCCTTCCCACTGAGCAGGGGTTCTGCTATCTACAGGCTATGTATAGATCTGATATCCCAGCAGACCTGCAGCAATGTTTTTGTGCTGCATGTATATTAGCAGCAGTCACTTCTAAGCTTAGAGACCCTACCCCAGCTTTTCTGGAAGCTACGCTACTTATTTTACTCTGCCAGGATGTAGCTATCCTGCTCCCCAGGGCCACCTGTGGCTCACCTTGTTGAGCCGGGCCATACATAGCCTCCCACATCCAGCCAGCTTCTTCCTTTCTCCCTCACTGGCAGCAGTATCTCTGTGGGGTCCGTCGGGGAAGGCCGCGTTGTCGCATTGGGGGTCATGACATTTTCCTGCTCTCGTGGACAGCGTGGTTAGAGGCCTACCATTCGGCATACCATCGCTATGTTCCCGTCCTCGTCTCCACATCACTAGCTCCTCCCCTTAGTCTTATCTCTATAGCCGGCGGCGGGAGGAGCAGATGTCACGCTGGTAAGCCAAAAGGGGGTGGGGTGGGAGAATCTAGGAATGAATAATATGCTGTTAAGGATGTACAGTAAATATACTTATGTTATTCATTTGGCAAATAAAGTTATTTTGTAATATAATACAATTTGGCTACATTCACCAACCAAATAGTTGCCAAAGATTACACAACCAAAAAATAAATATTATATTATTGTCAAAGAAATGTTTGTAAAATAAATATTTATAGTATAGTACATAGGATAGGTATCAGTTAAAATACAAATGGTCCCTTGTCTCCCTTCCCCCCCTCCCTTCTTACCCTTTCCTCTCTCCCCCCTCTCTCTTCCTCTATTCTTTTTCACCCCCCTCAAAAGTATTAAAGCACTCAAAGACTTTGAAGGTAGCTGCCTCCCGATTGGAGGCCCAGAAGTATTTAAATGTGCTAAAGTTAAGATGGAGTTTATGTTGGCTTTATTGAAATATCTTAAGACCTTATGTCCAAAATATATATTTAAATATCAAAAAAGATAGTTCTATAGTTCGGATGCAATCTATGTACATTGTTCTTCCTATTTCAAAGTCTTGATGTGATACCACAAAAAACAATAAAAACATTTGAAATAAAAAATACAATACATATGCTGTAGGTTAGGTCAATGTTTTTACATAGCTTGGTGGACCTTTGTGCTAGTTCTTGTATATCTACACTATATATGTTTCTACTGATTGTAAAACTAATATTTTCACTGTATTAAATCTAATGGTAGATATTTGTCAAATGTCACATGGTGTAATGTGATGTTTGTAGAAGAAAAATAGCATTAGGGAATAAGCTTTTGGCGTGAAAGCAAGAAGCTTCTGGGAACTTGTTGAAGATGGTGGCAATGTACTCACAGTTTAACTATTGCATTTTCACCACTACATGAAAATGCCTCTTACCATTGCTTTTCTCTCAGAGTGATGAATAGGCTAAGATTATTATTCTACACTGAGCTCTAAAAGGAAAACATGCACACTTACAGTAGCACTTGCTGATCATAGTTATGCGGTAAGATTATCAAACAAAAATATAAATGTAATGTTCAGAGTATTTGCAAAAATGCAGTAAAAGCCACGGGAGCAGCTGGCACCACCGCAGCCACTTCCCTCCCCCCCCCCACCACCACCAGAACACCCTCGCACAACCGCAAGGCCGCCACGAGCACGCCTCTCCGCCCAGTGTATCAGGGAGTCGCCGATGATCCACACGTCCGCTAACGCCTCTGGGGGGGGGGAGGGAAGGAAAGTAAATAATACCAGCGCAACCTGACCCCCAACTAACTCGGACCTGACGTAGGACCGGTACCTGCCCAACTCCCAGTGCCCAATCTTCTGGATCACCTCCCCTGCCAGCCCCGCACATGCTGCCTCCGTAGCAGCCCCAATCCTGAACGAGTGGGTCCCGAATTCTTCCAACCCCAAATGCTCCAGGCATACACGGAACACCCGCGAGAACTGGTACCTGGATAAAGGAACGCCATCCACATACACGAGCAGTGGCCCTTCCCTGGCAGGTTGTGCGCTCAAATATGCCCTAAGCGCCAATATCGGACATACCTCGCTTTCCGGCAGGCCTAGCAGCGGGACCCATGCTCCTCTACCTGCTTGGTCCGTTTTTGATCAACGGATGTGAAGCTGCAGTGACCCTGAACTGAGCTGCGCGTCCCCCGCCTGAAAGCCCCCATCCCCATTTTTGGAGGCGCAGACTAGCTCCCCCACCCTCAGCACCCCGAAGAACGCCAAGGTGAATGCTGCTTTGAAAAGCCTTGCCTCGAAAAATGAAAAGCAGACTAGCTCAGTTATCTGGACTATCCTTCCCAACATTGCCTGCTCATTCATGCGGGAGGGAACAACGTTGCGGCGGTGCAGTCGGTCGACCTAATATAGTCCATTAAGAAGGACTTGCCGCAGTTGTTTGCTCGCTGACCTGCGTTACAGGTTATATGGTCAGACATTGTCTTCAGACAGGCCTGGCAGGGTGCTAGTATGCCACACGTGGTTGACAGGGCATGGAAGAAGGTGAATAGGGCAGTGGGCAAGTTCGTGGCACAGTGCGGGGGCTGGGAAATCAGGCATCCAGATTTCGATTCCAACTCAGGGGGGTTACTCAGGGCGAATGGGGTCCACATGTCAGATATCGGGGTAGACCTGTTTAACAACAATTTGCAGGAGGGTTTGGAGAGTGTCTTGGCGTGGTAGGCGGTACGGGCCTAGTTTAATAGGGGTTAAATAGGCTATCGGTGGTGGCTCTTGGGGGGTAGGTCCTTGTTCCTGCCAGACTGGGAGCTGGGCCGTTTGAGCCTGGGGGGAGTATGAATGGGCAAGGTCAGTTATCCATGACCTCGAGTGCCCACTTGCGTAGGGAACATGAGGTCCGCGCTCGAGTGCCGGCTGACCGTCTCCTCCCCCTCCTGTCAAAGGAGCACTCTTACACGGAGTGGCATTTACTCCTCTTAGGTTTCTGTATAAATAAATAGAAGCGGCCATTTACCTCCACTTCCCGTCTCCTGTTTATACGTATGTTACATGTGGGTACAGGTCGGTGGGGAGAGGGGAAAAGTCTCTCAGCCTCCCTGGTAATGGATTTGGGGGTAGCATGTATAAAACACAAAATATTGATGCACATCCTTCCAGCTGTCAATGATACATTTTTAAAAAAAATCCCCTATTATTGGTTCTTTCTTGGTTTTAAAAACCTTGTAAAATGCTGCATTCCCATTTGTCACATAAACAGTGAAAAGCTTGCCACCACTACCAAGGGGAATCTCAGTACGCAGATTCAAAACTTTCAATTGGAACAATTTCCTTTTACCAATCCTTGTACCAAGCTGAACCGTTCTGAAATCTTTCTTGTATTTCATAGTAAACTTTCTATAAACGTAAAATGTATATTGGCTATATACCTTGCATATCACCGAGAAGTAGATAGGACATTTGAACTCAATAAGAGAGAATAAGATTGTTGTATGTCTACATGTATGGTTTTTCTAGTGAAGCCCTGTGTTATTTCTTAGAGTTCTTGATGTAGCAGTCTGATAATAGATTACACAAGCACAAACGTGAGAAACATTTACAGCAACAGATGCAGAAATGGATTCATAATACTATAACACAAACATAAAGGCAGGTTGATGAGTGCAAAACAAAATAAAACTTGTTTAGACTGATGGAATTATTTTCTGCTTATATTTGCCTCAAATGTAAGAAAGAGTGTCTTAGAAATGACGCAGTTTGGTAGCTGGGGAAGTTTACTCTTCCTTAGATTTAACAGATTTTTAATGCTAGTAAATGGTTAAACAAAAAAAACAGTAATACACAATTCCCTAAAATCTAATGCTTTCAATTATATCTTGTATCTCCTCCCTAACTCCTACTACTGACACACATATTGTAAGCTGCCCCACATGGAGAAACTAGAACCAAAATGGGGTTTATACCAAACCAGGTAATTCTGGATGTTTATATATACAATGTACAAAGCCTTTGGTCTGGATTCTCTTCATTGTTAATTACAAGCCTCTTCTTTGCTTAAATAAAATCTGGAAGGGGTAAAACGATGGTCACCAACTGATATAGTAGAGATCATTGTATATATTCAGTGCTAACTCCCCGCAGGTTAAGGATCATGTAGACGACGTCTGTCTCAGTGCACCTGACCAGAAGCATCTTTTTCAGCCCACATCCTGACATATGTTATCCCTTATACCAAAAGTGTGCACATATTTTTCCAATGAAAATCTCTATCTTATGCTTTCCTTTTATTTGTTGTATACGTATCCACTGAAATTAGTATCGCCTGCAGCAGCCCCACGGTCAATTAGCTACAATGAAAACCTGCTGTTTGGAGAGAATTTTTTTCCCTTGATGAATTTAAATAAACACATTTCTTAAGACTATTGCACATATCATGATAGTACCTGCTGCACTTGTCTGTACCAAGGAAACTAGAGTATAATAATACATTTATAAATATATTTCTATACACATCAAATGTTGCCACTAAGTGGTTTATCTGTCTGTATATATGCATTATATATGGATCTATATTTATACATATAGATAAATACACATACATATATTACTGTATATTTTATGTGTGTGTATATAATATACAGTATATATGTGTATGAGTGTGTGTGTGTGTGTATATATATACTATATAATTATATATAGTATATATAATATATAGTTATATATGTTACACACGTGAATAGTAGATTGTCACTAAGGATATATACAATAAAAAAATTCACCTACTGTACATGATATGGGAAATTGGAGAGGAGAAAGCATTGTTACTGGGTACTTTTATCACTGGGTGGTCATCTATGGGCCATGGGAGCTAAACATCTGCATTTAGGAATGGATGCTTCCAAGAGAACATACTGATTGACTAATAATTAGCAAGACACCCCAGGATATTGTTAGCAATCACTTGTTCTCATTACGTGGTAATGGCTGGGTCATGCTGATGATTAAGCTGGAAAGAGTCAACTACTTCACTGCTGGAGTGACCTGCAATGTAACTAGGTGACCAGTACTGTATATTATAAGGGAACGTATACTACTGTAGGTTTAATTTTATCTGCAAAATACATTAAACAGATGTATTTTTAGACCAGTGATGAAACCTTGTTTTTTTCCCCCTTTTCATTTAAGAGCTCTATCACAAAATCTTTATTCATGCGTTTGTTCTGTTTCATTTCCAGAATGAATGTTTTCATTTCAGTAATGCCGCTTTATATGTTATGCAAGGTTACCTTCTCAGCAGGCACCTAAATTTAGAGACGTGAGCATACAAAAATATTTCCTTCTGCTTATATGATTGAAATGCAAACAGTGAAGAGTGTGCGGTAAAAATAGGATGGCAATCAGTGCCAGTGGGCATGGAAAACATTGACATACAAGAGGAATATCTCCCTAGTGAATACTGAAGTGCTCTTTCTCTTTAGTTATTCACTGGTACTTTACAAAAAGTATTTCAAAAATCCTACGAGAGACACTTGCTTTTATAAAATGATGTATGAATAGATCATTGAAATATGTACAAAACAATTAAACTATGAAAATGTTCAGTATTATTGGGGACTTAGTAAAGATATGTTGCTAATGTCAATGGACCCACCTTCTCTCTGATTCACTAAGCCCCGATATTGGTCATCACACAGCGATTCCGTATTAACTGCTATTAACTGCTATTAACTGCTTTACAAGTCAATAGCAGCTAACCCTCTATCCGCTTCCTCCTTGCCTTAACTTTGAATGGAGAAAGACGCCCCAAAAATGCTTGTGGTTACGAAGTTTCCACCGAGCCCACGATCAAACCCAAAACATGGCTTCCTCTGATTCAGAAAGAAAGGGTTGAGTTTGGGGAAGAGATGTAAAGAAGGCCTGAGCTTGGATTTTGCCCACCTGAACTCACCTATCTATAAAAAGCTGACTATTCATTCCTGTGAAAACATTAACATAATCCAGACACAAGATTAATTTACAAAAAAAAAAACATAAATCCAACAATCCATATTAGTGATAACTTTGAAGATTTTTTTCACAGTTACCACCTGTAGTCTTTCTGAAGTAATGAGGGATGGAGAGAAAATTATGTTGAAACATTTCAATAATTGCCCTATCATTAAATACTAATAGTACAGTGCATTCCTTTCCCCTTTCTGTCTGCACACCCTGTATGAGACCCCTTCCTAAAAACACTTCCACTCTTTGGCATGTTTCCAGGCCATTAAAATAATATCATACCATAAAAATAGGAAACAAGATACAAAATGTGTTCGTTTTCTCGTTGATTGTGAGACTCAAGCTCAGTTATAACAGTGACAAAAAATAGTGGGGCCCTGTTAAAAATAAAGTTCTTTTTCTGAAACTAATAAAAACAGTGAAAGGAGGACTAGGGTTTTTCTAGAATACTATATTGAGTTTCAGCACTGTATATATTTAAGAGAACAGAATGTGATGGAGCTCACCTAAAAGACACCAGCTTTAATTCTGGGATTAAATCATACTTTTCCTTCATGGCTTCGTTTAAAGCAGCGTTTCCCAAATGGTGGGTCGCGACCCGGCACCGGGCCACGGCACCAAAATTGCCGGGTCGCAGCGAGGCTGGCCGCCCGGTGTCTCCCGTCCCCCCCCCCGTCCCTCCCCCCCCCGCTCAAGTTAAAAAAAATGGCAGCGATTACCCCCGCGGTCCTGCGCGCATGCGCAGGGCAAGCAGGGCCCGCTCCCTTCCTCCCCCCCCACTCCCAATGTGGGACAGAGGAGGAAGTACCAGCTCCTCTGCGGCCCGCACGTTATGTGGGATGGAGGGGGAAGTACATGCTCCTACTGCGGCCCGCTTCCCCCCGCGGCCAGCTTCCCGAGCTCACCTCCCGTGGCACCCCCTCCCGAGCCCACCTCCCTTTCCCCCAAGCCCACGTCCCGGGCAGCAGGGGATATTGGGGGCAGCAGGGGAAAGCATCCAGCGGCAAGGTAAGTCACCCCACCCAGTCACTGTCACCCACCCAGTCACTGTCACCCAGTGACTCTCTCCCACCCACCCAGTCACTGTCACCCAGTAACTGTCTCCCACCCACCCAGTCACTCACACACCGTCTCCCACACACCCACCCAGTCACTGCCACCCACCCAAGTGTCCCAGTCCCCCCTCCCTCCCACCCACCCAGTCCCAGTTCCCCCCTCCCACCCACCCAGTCCCAGTTCCCCCCTCCCTCCCACCCACCCAGTCCCAGTTCCCCCCTCCCACCCACCCAGTCCCAGTTCCCCCCTCCCACCCAGTCCCAGTTCCCCCCCTTCCACCCACCCAGTCCCCGGCCCCCCCTCCAGTCACTCACATCCGTCATTGCCTGTAATTCACTGTTTGTGTCTGTGTGCGTATAGGGGAGAGCGAATGTGTGTGTGTATCAGTGGCTGTGTGTTTGTGTGTATCTGTATCAGTGTGTGTGTGTATATCAGTGTGTGTGTGTGTGTGTATCAGTATCAGGGTGTGTGTATCAGTGTCTGTGTGTGTATCAGTGTCTGTGTGTATCAGTGGCTGTGTGTGTGTATCAGTGTGTGTCAGTGGCTGCGTGTCTGTCAGTGGATGTGTGTGTGTGTGTGTGTGTGTGTGTGTGTATCAGTGGCTGTGTGTGTGTATGTGTGTGTGTATCAGTGGCTGTGTGTGTGTGTGTGTATCAGTGGCTGTGTGTATCAGTGGCTGTGTGTGTGTCTGTGTGTGTATCAGTGGCTGTGTGTGTGTGTATCAGTGGCTGTGTGTGTGTCTGTGCAGGCCCTATAGGCCAGTATAGGTGATAACATTTTTAGTGGGTCACGAAGGAGAAGTTCAAAAATAACCGGGTCACGGAAAAAAAAGTTTGGGAAACCCTGGTTTAAAGGATAGTGTGTGAACTGTGTAATTAACATTTCGGGAAGCATTTTCCAACTCTGGTAATCAGGTAACAGAAGAAATGAGCAAGTTAACAAAAGCTTACTATTGGAATCTTAGTTTAGTTATTGCTGCAAGTCAACATCTTCACTACATCGCGAGCCTCTCGGACTGGAAAGGGGACTATAAATGATTAACTATTAAATCATATGTCTATTGTCAACCAACAATTTACAGTTTTAATATTCTTCAAAGTTTCCAAGCAGTTTTAGTAATCATGATACTGTCCGCAAAGTTTAGCTTTACAGGCTTGGTGGAAAACCAGTTCAATTTAGAGCTAAAATCGTATCTTGCCTCTCATAAGGTATTCTTATGATATAATTGTTTCATTAAACTGGCCAGACTTGGAGTTGGGTTAAAAAACATTTTTTTTTTCATTTCATTGAAGCTGTGCTTCCAATTTTTTTTGACATATTAATTATCATTTTGTTTGCAATCGGTATAGCAGATGAAGAGTTTTTTTTAAGCATAAGTTATAGCATTTATGGAAACAAGTAGTTTTGCTTTTGCTTAATTTATTTATTATTTTAATCCCCAGCGTCGGAGCCCAACCTGAAGGTTCGGTCCCGTTTAAAACAGAAAGTTGCAGAGAGGCGGAGCAGCCCTTTACTCAGAAGGAAGGATGGGAATGTTGCCAGTTCATACAAGAAGAGAATATTTGAAGTGACAGGTAATTCAGATTTAAGAAAATAAAAAACGAAGAGATTGCATTTAAGTTTTGAGTTAAAAGGTATAATTTGAGAATTTATTTTTGATAGGATTGATTAGGTGGTTTTAGTAGAGTGAAAAAACTCAGGGAAACATCTTGTTTATTGTAATGTTTCTTCTTGTTTAATTGTTTAAGATATGTTTAATTGGTTGGTAAATATATGCCCGAAAGCTTATCTTTAGGCACATTACCAAATTCCCATAAATATAACATCACCTGCCAAATAAAGTAAAAGAAAAGATGTATTTTTTTTTTTTTTTAAAACAGGTCATTAAGTTAGTGAAAATAAATAAATGGTGGAATGTAGTAAAAAATAAATAAATACAAGGAATGTGAAATAAACAATATTTACCTACTTCCTAAATTAAGGACAAAAGAAAATGTGTATAAGAGTAGATATGTTTATAATATCTACATTCTTTGGCTAACCCAAAATGGCAATCAACAACTTTGAGAGTCATTGGTCTGTGTTTGATTAGTTTGTCAGTATTGCCTTGTACAGGAAGAGCATATTCTCCTGCATGTGCACAATAGGGGCTAACTAATTCTTTATCCACTTTTGTTTTCATTATGTAATGTTAGTCACAAATGCACATGTTCTTTTGCAGTGTAGCATTGTGAGAAAAACCAAATGTCTCGTCGGGTGAGTTTAAATAATGATAATGTGGAATAATAATAACTCCATATCCCATCCTGGTAATGCTAGCTGTCACTTACAGTAAGCATGTCATAAATAAATTAAATATACAGTATGGTATCTAACAGAATTTAAGGAGAAGGAAGAGATTTAAATGTTATTATAGTTTTCATACCACTGAGGGAATGAAAGGGAAATAGAGCATTATATTTTGCATTCCGTGATCAAGTCAAAACAATATTTTTAACGGAAAGAACTTAAACGGTTGATAAAGGACTTTCAAGCACAATCACTAACATCTTCCTTTTCCCTCCCAAAATGTTCATCCCGTTAAATTATTGAAGAAGTGTCTGTGCTGTTGAGTTACTTTGAGCATTGGCAGGACACCTCGTCTTTTCTTGTAAAAACAAGACCAATAGTGTGGAACAAATTGAGTAAAGAGGTGGAAAATATGCAATACACATTTTATCATATGTAACATACTTTATGTGAAATGTTAAGGTTCGGTGATTGCACATTTGGAATATTATTGGATATTCTTTGAATGTTTGATTACCTGAAATGTTTTATACTAAAATAATTTAGGTTATACATGTAGCATTTCTAGATCCCTTGATAGCTTGTATTAAAAATATATTTATTTACATACTCTAAATCAGACATCACCAACTACTGTGGGCCTTTTTTATTTGCACTATTGCAACAATACTGGTACAGCTACCAAAATTCAATTCTATAGTAAAAGGTCCTGTACACAAAACTACTGTAAATAATAATACAAATTTTTGTTTCAAACAGTTTTTTTTAATTTGTTTTTCAGTTATAATCAGGGTAGGGGGCGGTGCTACAGAACAAAGAAGAAGGGGTGGGTTGGGAACAAAAAAACAACCAACATAATTAAATTGACAATACATTACAGAAATAATAATAATAACAATAGAAATAATATTTAACAATAATAGTAATAGACAATATATGGAGGAAAAGGGGGGGGTAGGAGACATTAGTCATTTTTCAGACTTTAGTTAGACTTTGGTTTGTTACCCACAAGCAATTTTTAAGGATATAATATATGACAACATATCAATGTCTTCTTAAAATTAAATGGTAAAAGGTCGGTAGAGGAACAATATAACCAACAAAATTAAAACAACAATAATATACTCCAGTACCCAGGTGCAGCGTGTAGAGATGCGTTGAAGTAGGTCCCACGTAGCAGGGCCTCCGACAACAATTCCCCTCTCTCCTAAGGGTCCTGATCCTCCTCGTGGGGTGAGCTCCAACTGGAGTGTCTCACCCAAGTGTCCTGGAATACTATAGCCTGGTCCCAGGTCGCAGAGTGCCGTGTGGCCGTCCGTCCACCGGTGTAGCAATAGTACTAAAGGGGAAGAGGCCCTATCTGGGGCTTTCCCTATAGCACAGAACTTAGATTGGCTCAGGTCCTAGCTGGACCCTAAGACGCAAGGTCTGGGCCTAGTCCAGGAAGCACTGCTCCCTGGACACTACCTTCTTCCTTCGCTCCTCCATTCGGACTGACTCGCGTGCTCTCTGCACGCGGAGGATATCCTGTCCTTCTCCCCACCAGAATTCCATTGGCTGGGACAGTCCAGATGGTAGTCCCTCACACTGAGGATTCTGGGACATTTTGTCCCGCTGCTGTACATGCGGCGCCATTCTGTTTCCCCCTCACCAGAGGTAAGGAGGGGACTCTGCTACATATATATCTCCCTGTGCCTCAGGCACCAAAAACATAGATTGTAAGCTCCACAATTTTTCACAATTCCCACTGACCTAAAAAATACCAAAATAAATCTCAGAAAGACAGCTAAAAAGTCTTGTTAATTGTTAAGCGGTTACTTCAGGAATATTTTTTTTTTCTTGATTATCATGAACTGCACCTTTATGGCCTAAGATAGAATAACACATAGAAAACATTGCACATCATGGCTGCTCTTTATTATTCGTTTAGAAATTCTTCCCTTCATTACCTACATATGTGGCATGTACTGTGTCTAATCAGATTTAGGAACACTATTACTGTATTTTACAAACCGTTTTTAATTTGCAAATTGTGTTCTATTTAGTTGTCATGTTGTGCATTGCATGATATAACTCCCAATACAGGAGTTGTATTGTGCAGTTGCTAACCACACGTAGTTAGCCTAAAACATCATGTTTCAGGGCTATTTCCAGACAGCATGGAGAACAGCAGTGGCCCTCTTGAATTGATGACATGTTATCCTGACCTTTGCAAATCTACTATCTTTGTCATTTTGATCTTTCACAGTGGCACAACAGCATTCCACATGTGCTTTGAATTATAAGGACCCATAAGAATCTCTGTTCAATCAAGTTACTGCCTATTCCCACTGAAATATTAAAGCAGCTGTTTAGTAACTAACATGCACCTTAGCAGACAAAAAAATATTAATAGACCAGCATCAAGATACTGTAGGAATGTGGGGCCTACATTCTCAAAATATAAGGTTAGCACTGACGTAGTAAATATGGTGAGAACATTTCCATCTGTGTTTTTTGTCGATGTCACATTACTTCTATTACACTGTTTAATACATTAGTATTTTGTACATGAGCTGTCAAGAGACCACATCTTTGAAATTCTGTAGGCTTGTGTAATTCACATAGGAAGACCTCTGTAGCAACAAATGTGTGGAAAGGTTATGTTGTCCCAGAAAAAATAATTGTCACTTAAGGGGGCATCCGGTTTTACCTTGGACCACTATGGCTAACAAAATTATATATTGCTTAATATTTTTCTGTCACAGTTACTTGCAAAGTATTGCACAACATGGTGTTTTAGGCCTCCCAGTAGTAACAAACGTTTACACTAGCAAGAAACTACTGTACCCATTCTCGTGTATTAATCAAGAAACCATAAGGGATGAGCATTAATAAGTATCAGGCTGACCTGAAGCACGATAACAGTGATGTAGAATTCCATATGGATGCAAATGGCTCAGGGCAATTTGCTTAAACCCAATTAAGAAATGGGTGTCTAAATTAATTAACTGATGTCTAAAATTGACGCATAAAAAGAAATGCTAAAATACTGTATATACACATCATTAACATATCTTATAGGTTATTTCCTTTCCTATGTAAAATAACTATTGGTTTATTAATGATAAATCGCTCATTTTAAAATTGGCTAATTAATGTCATTAATATTTCAAACACAGTGCCTAAACATTCGCTTAACAGTGCCATGCCACTTAACAACACTGTTTTGTAATGTAATAAACCTAACTGCGAAAAGAACAACACACGTATCATTGTTTATATAATACAATTATTATTAGGTGCTCGCTGGTTAGTATAGATGTTATAAATTGTCTGGCAAAAGCTAAAAGGATGTATATTGGCACTTTGCTATTAAATCCTAATAAAAAAAATGGCGTTCAGGCTAAAATATTTTGCCCGTTCCAGCTTAAAACTTTATCCTGCAACATGTAAAATGATTCATATCACACTGTATCTTTATGAAAACTAAGAAAGGCGGTGTACATCTTCTACATAAAAAAGACAACTGAAGCCATATAGATACCAATTTGACAAAGGTAGAATAAATGTAATTATAACCACACCTAATTATCAATGTGTTGTCCTGTTTATTCATTCACCATGGCTATCCAATGATTTGTAGAGTCTTCAGTGAGTAGCGGCTCCCCGGGATCAGGACCCAGTTCACCAAATAATGGTCCAGTTGGCAAGGGTGCGGAAAATGAAAGCTCAGTCTTGTCATCAAACTCTCATACAGAGGTAAGACTTTTATTTATTTAGCATTCATGCATGACACAAAACAACTGCTATGTATTTCTTTTTTTTTCTTCTTCAATAGTGCTTAAAAAGTTACATATACAGTATATGTGTATATGGGCACAGCATATAAGGGCCCAGATCCACAAACTTGTGCTAAGCTTTAGCAAGGGGAGAAAAATAGTGCTACAGCTTAGCACCCTTTTGTGGATCTGGGCCAATGTGTCAGAGTATAGGTTCACATTCTGTTATGAAACACATAGGTGGAGACATATACATTTTAATTTGGATATAATAACTTGTAATATTACGGAATACCACTGAGTGTTACCTAAGAATGATCTCATCTGTCTTTTTGGAATTTTTAATAAAACAACTTTAACTTGTGATTCACCTAGAAAAATAACCTCAACCCTATGATATTTGTTCATGATGCATTTCTGCCCAGTCTAAAAAAAATTTGAGTCAGGGAAGCCGTTTATTCAGGTCAGCAGCAGGACATCCACTCCAGAAGCTGCAGACACTGTTTCTATTTCAAGTCTTCCCCTTCATAATAAATTAATTGTTTGTGAACTGTGATCCTGGGGGCAGGTGTGTGACCCCTGCCCACTGATTAGTAGCCTCCCTGTGGACTCAAGTAGAGAAAATAATGTTACTCTGATGGCTAACATGTGGCTTTGTCTTGTAACCCTTTGTATTAGAAGTCAGGGACATCACATGGAGGTGGTAGAACAGAGACATCATTACCACACAATTAGGAAGTGAGCATTTAATAATGACATATTTGGTGCTACAGATAGAAACGTATACAAATATTACCACTTCCCGCATTGCATGTCTGTCTCTGAAGAAATGCAACAATAATAGTACATTTGTTTCTTGTTGTAATCATTGTTTTGGATCCATATTATTTATCACATTTCAGGCTCACTGTGAGTTGCAGTTTGTGGTTTTGAGTTTTTCATTATTGTAAGTGGAATTCGTCACAGTTTTACTGCCAACGAGAAGTCAAATATTTTTGTGCCTTACATGAGGAGGATCCAACTCTTTTGTCTGACTCTTGGAATTGCACACTTTGGTGGTTTGGATAAATGAAGAAATAATGTGAAGGCAGGTCTGGAGTAGATCTTAGCTGATGTAACTATTGAATTACCCAGTACTTAGAATCAGATTTTGAACTTTAATATGTAAAATAATAGCACCAAATGGTATGAACTCTGTCCAACATATCGCAATTTCACCCATGCATAATTAGTATATATATATATATATATATATATATATATATATATATATATATATATATATATATACTATATACAGCCCCAAACACTCCACCGTAACTACTCTGCTAAAAGTTTGCAATGAAATCCAGTGTGGAATGGAACGGGGACAACGCACTGGTGCAATATTCCTAGATTTTGCAAAGGCTTTTGATACTGTTGATCATGCTATCCTGCTTAACAAATTCCAGAGCTTTGGAATAGGGAAGCATCCTTTAAACTGGTTTCAGTTCTACCTATCAGGTAGATCCCAACATGTGTCCATTTCAGGCTCTAATTCCAACCCCTTGGATATCACCTGTGGTGTCCCGCAAGGCTCTGTTCTGGGGCCCCTACTCTTCTCGGTGTTCATCAATGATCTTCCTACAGCTTGTAAGGAAGCTTCAATACACATGTATGCAGATGACACAATCCTATATGCACACAGCCATAGCCTCTCTGACCTTGAACACATATTCAGTCTGACTTTTTGAGACTCGAAAACTGGATTTCCCAAAACAAACTGTTTTTAAACACTGACAAGACTGTAACATTGGTATTTGGGACCAAGACTACATTTTTAAAGCTTCCAGTGACTGAGCTCCAGATCAGAACCAACGCTAACAGCACCCTAACTCCTGTTACTAGTTTTAAATACCTGGGCATATGGTTTGACTCCCACTTAACATTCGGGATGCACATTGATACCCTGACATCCAAAACCTATGCCAAACTAGGTGTACTTTACAGGAACAAATCCTCCCTAAGTCTGCTGGTCAGAAAGCGTGTCGCACAGCAGATGCTAATGCCAATTATCGACTATGGAGACATAGTATATGGCTCGGCAACCCAAACCCACCTTAGCAATCTTGACACCCTCTACAATTCAATATGCCGTTTTGTTCTCCAATGCAACTACAACACACATAACTGCGAAATGCTCAAAGAACTAGATTGGTCATCACTTGAGTCTAGGCGCAAAGTTCACCTTTCCTGTCTTGCCTTAAAATACTTTCTAGCAAGCTACTCATCTATCTGAACAAGCTCCTCACCCCTACCACATGAAGCACTTATCATCTGAGATCTGACTCCAAAAAACTGTTCATGGTCCCAAGGCTCAACAAAGTATCTGGCCGCTCCTCCTTCTCTTACCGTGCACCACAAAACTGGAACAACCTACAGTACATCCACCACCAGTTTAAGTTCTTTCAAAACTAAGGCTGTCTCACATTTTAATCTGGTCTGTAACTGTTACATACGCCTATAATATATATTTTCTTTAACTGTGCATGCAATGTCTTGTATACAGTATAATGTATACCCTAAACCAAAACAGAGATGATAGACAGCACTCAATTAATCAGTATAAACAGTCATGCGCAGGGTGCACAAGGAACACAGGGGGACCCAAATTCCCCCGAAACCATTAGTCAAAAATGAACTAGAGTTCCAGCATTCACTGACTAAGGGAAAAGTGATCAAAACTGGGTTTTATGCCAAAAAAGTAAATAATTTAATGCAAGCACAAGATAATATAACTAAATTTGGAGTGATGCACAAGCGGGTAAATAATGGACCCTACAAACAATGTGGTAAGGGTAAAGGAACACAGGCACAGGGAGTGGGGTAGATAATAAACAAGGAGAGTGGGGGGGTTACAAAAGTGATGGGGGGGAGGGTAATAAGGGAGGCAACGTTTCGGAGAAAGACCACATCCTCAGGCCCGTTTCCTCATGTCCGTATGGACCATAAGGTACTTCCCTTGACCCTGTCACCCTGACCACCAGTGCAGCACCCAGTAATCAAATCACAAGTATAATCAATACAGAATGAAAGCTCAAAAGGGCAAAGTCCAGAGTACAGAGGAGAATAAAAGTAGTGTGGTTGAAGAATCAAACCATCAGGTTTACTGCAAACAAGTCTCTCTCCTGTCCAATGCGTCCCTGGACTCATAGACTCAGTCCTTTACCCTTACCACCTTGTTTGTAGAGTCCATTATTTACCCGCTTGTGCCATCATCACTCCAAATGTAGTTATCTTATCTTGTGCTTGCATTAAATTATTTACTTTTTTTGGCAAATACCCGGTTTTGATCATTTTTCCCTTAGCTAGTGAGTGCTGGAACGCTAGTTAATTTTTGAATAATGTATACCCTGTTCACTTATGTAGCTGTATTTGTAACCATGTATTATTTGTCTTAACTCTATGCCCAGGAAATACTTGAAAACGAGAGGTAACTCTCAATGTATTACTTCCTGGTAAAATATTTTATAAATAAATAAATAATATATATAGCACTGACATGGTAAATATGGTGAGAACATTTCCATCTGTGTTTTTTGTCGATCTCACATTACTTCTATTAAAAAGGTTTAATACATACGTTTCGTACATGAGCTGTCAAGAGACCACATCTTTGAAATACTGTAGGTATATATATATATATATATATATATATATATATATTTATACTTATATATATATATATATATACAATATCGACACACACTGTAGAACATTTGATATTTTGTGTAAGCAGTGCACCACAGTACTTTCTTATCCCTCAATATACTTGATTTGAAGTAGTAAATAAATAAAAACTATAGCTGTTCTCACCACTCATGTTGTACTGTCTATTTAATGATAGATTGCACCTACATCTCAATGTATACTTCAATAGCAAATAAATGCTAATTACTGGACTATTTTAGAATCATTAACATTAGAATCATCCTATACTGTTCTCAGTCATGTACAGGAAACCTTGACCCACCTATGTATCTGAAGGATTCCCCCCCCCCCCCACCACCACTTTCCTTGTTAATAGGAATGTTGGCTTCATCTCAGTGAGTTATTTAAAATACATAGGTGCCTTTGTGTATGTATGTATATACATATCATCTGTTGTTTATCTCAACTTCCCTAGCTTACTCTCCATGAGGTAGTAGGAATGCCAACTGAGTTCTTTGATTTTGCATATTTTTCCTAAAACTTCACAGCATTTTATAGAAAAATGTAGAATAAACTGACTTTGTGGGGCAGAAGGTACATCATTTACAGTACACACACCTTTCATACATACTCAAGTATGGTTGTCAATGCATATTGTTATTTTTAACTGTTGGCAGCCAGAAGTAGTATTTCTTAAACACAACCCATTTGTGGGACTACAAAGATCCATACTTAATCAAAGTCAGAGCGTAAACTGTGCTTCATGTTGCCCCTCTGGCAGTGGTAGGGTCAATAGGAAGTTTAGAAGTGCATGTTTTTAATAGAATTATAAATGATGCACAAAATGATGTCACAAATTTAAACTGTATTATAAACGGTATTATACATTTATATGGTAAAAGACTATTTACACATTATGTTATTAACATATGACAGATTTGATGCATTTCCCTAATTAAAAAAAATAAATAAGTAGAATTCGGAAAATTAAAACACTAGCATAGTGTTTAGAACATAAGACCATTTTTTTCACGCAGTGATCCAAAAACATGGACTTAATTAACTGGTAATCTATTCATTCCTATGAGATAACGTTCAGGCCTTTTATACATATACTCTTCAAACCCCCCCCCACCCATTAAATACTCAAGCTGATATCCCCAATGTCAGTGCTACAGCATAAGAAGATATGACACAATTACTGTGGAAATGTTAAAAAGTAATATTATGAGTCTGCATAAAAAATTGCACATTGAATCCCTTTGCTGCTGCCATATAATGCACGCTTATTTTAGCAGAAAATGGATTTTGAATCAGAGTAAGTACAGTAAGACCAGTCATACGAGAACCTTATTGTATAGTTTTAGAACAATGAGTTGCAAAACCAATGGATGATTACTTTTTCTATACTAAAAACTCTACGTGCCATATATATCAATGCCTCTTTTAAAGAGACAATCCAAGTGGCACTTAATTTTTTTTTTAATGTATGCAGCCTAAGAATACCTTATTGAAAACTAATTATCTAAGATGCCATCAATTCGATCTCCCATGATCAATCAACAAAAATTCTGCTTCCCAATGTTCACTAAATGGCTGCCTTTCAGTTTAAATGAATCTGTTAGTCACTGTAACTCGGAAGCTACAGTATGATGTATCCTTACATTACTAAGGTAACATTAGGTATTGTTACAATTTGCAGCTCAAACTGCTGGGAAAGTTGGTAACAAGGGATCACAAACAGGAAAGTGTTACAAAGATCTTGCACTGCTGGGGAAATGTGCTCAAACCTGCTATCGATAATCAAGGATGCTCAGTATATTAAAATATATTAAAAATGGCTTTCAGAGTTGGTTATTTTTTTTAAAAAATGCACTATTATCTAATACTACAGAACAGATTTATTTTTAAAAAAATACACACACGTACGATATTGCATGGATTGTCTGTTTCTGCACTCAAGACCGAAGACATTCACCAGCAGGAGGCACTCTTGCATTAGGCAGTTTTCCCTAAACCATATGGGATTTTCAATTCTTACTCAGCTTCCCCTACACATGTACTGAAATTAACCTTTTTTTTAAAACACAGGAGAATTTACATTTTGTCACCTACTATAATTTTCGAAGTGTTAACAGCAGAATTATATCCACCAGCATATTTGAGAGATGAATATTGAACACGTGTCATAGGTGAAATTTGTTAGAATTATTGTGAGCAACCTTGGGACCGACAGAAGAATAAGCACAGTTTAGTGGCCATGGATTGGTTATAGTGCAAAACATTATGGAAAACAGCTGATGGGTTTGTTTTTTTGGCGCACAGATGTTAATTATATGTACTGAAAAAGAAATGTTTATGTGGGGCAAAAAAAGTGCGTCAGGAGTCACCCGACAAATTCAACTTGGCAAAAACCTTAAAGAGACTGTTAATAACGTAAGCGCAAAAACAATAGGTGCATTATACCGTACAAGAGAAGGCTAAACAAGGGGGCTACAGAAAGGTATGAAAAGTATGGAGGTTGTGCCTGCTTTACCAAGTGTGTCCACAATGTACAGTAGCAATGTATAGTAATGTAGGAAACAGGAAAACAGAGAGTCAACGGTAAGACTCGCGGTCTGAACACTGTGAATAGTTTTAGCGCAGAATGAAAGTTAACAAAATTTATTATTTTCACGGTGTGGCTATAATAGGCAATATTACACTAATCATTTATATTTACTAACATGAGTTATAAATAAAAAAAATACACACATTTTCTGTTTTAATTTAAATGAACCAGGTATTCAACATGACCCGATGCATCAAAAATAATTTAAACGACACACTACTTACTGTATGTAGCCTATGAAGGGACTCTTCAAACTGTACATACAGTATGATGCACATTTTATGATGGTTTGCATTACTTTTTAGCACTGAAATGTTGATGCACAAACAAAAATTTAAAATATATCCTTAGTATATTAGTACATGGAGACGGAGTCTTATATAATAATTCAGTGAATTTTTGGATCACGGATCCAAGTCCAAAGCAAATTTATATCTATATCTTTATATCTTATACAGTTTTTATGTTTTTTCTTTAACATTGATTCATTGTCGCCACCCATTTGTGCAGTACAGAATTAGCATATAAGCATTAAACATTTAAAGAAGGCTTATAAAGTAGAAAACTACATAGGACAATAATCTATTTCATTTCTGTGTTCTCTGAATCCACATTTTTGGGGTCAGTTTCCATTGCTTCATTTTGCAAACCTTTTATATTTTGATTGCAAAACATCAACAAGTGTATCTTACACAGTCTCCCAGGCAATGTTAATTGCATAAAAAATAAAGATGTATGTAAAAGCAGGTCCCAAGAAATGTTCCCATATGAGTGTTACATAAAAAGCATGACCCCTTCAGGACTTGTGAATCTTTTTTTTTTTTTTGCATTCTAGTTGTAACGATTTGCCACCTAAGACTAATAAAAAGGTTAATGGTTACCATCCATCGTACTGGGGAGATGTTTAATGACATATAACAAATGAATGACTATTTTCTTGATGTACTATAAATACAGTAATTTAACACCCTTTACTACTGTGCAACCTTTTTCTGTTTATCATTCCACCCTTGGGTACACACAAAAGTCAAAGAGAAAATGACTCATCTCTTCTCATCTGGCAGTCTCTTACTGCAGACCCGGTTCTAAGTTGCATCTGAAAACAAAAACTGTACCAAGAAGGTTATAGTTTTGCGCAACATCCTGTGTTTTTGTGTTGCTCTGCTCTTCACTGACAGCAGTGCATTAGCAAAATGTATTTTCTTTAGTTAATTGATATCCCAGATTTATCCATTACAAAACCTATAGGCCCCCCAACTCCTACATGCTTGACAAGTTATTATATTTACTTTAGTCAATCCTATGTGTGCAGTATCCTTCTTGGAGGTGGTCTATTATTGATGTCCCATATGCTTTTTGTTTGGGAAGAAAGCAGTCACTGTTGTCATACTGTTACAGAGGGTATTCTTTTTCAGTGATGTGACTCCCTTGGGGATAATATCATGCCAAAGGTTCTAATTGCAATGAAGCCTATGTGGCTCTTATTATGTAGCAATACTGTAGGGTGAAGAAGGTTGAAAACAGAAAGTGTAATTCAAGAAATATTGTGTTAGACCACATGTTGCAAACACGTATTGAGTGGCAAATACAGAGTGTATTTAGGGAGAATCCTCTTTTATCCATGAACACATTGATTTAAATGAGATACAGTATGAGATAACACAGAATATTTGTGAATGTGAGATATGTTACTTGCAATCATTTTGATGCCTTAGTGTCAATAATGTGTTTACTAAATCACAGTATAGTGTACTTAATTCACATTGTGTTAAATGTATGCCAATTAAAATAATAGACACCCAATAAAATGTAAACAAGTTCTTACCCTTTACACTCACCGTTTTTTCTTTATAATTTGAATGTTATAAATTATGAGATATTGGTTTAATTAGTCTATATTAAATTATTTGAAGGGATCTACAGTAGATTAGAATATTTAAATAAATCAATGAAGTGTTGTGATTCTTAAAGATTGTGACGTGGTATTTGAATTGAGATTAATTTCTTATATTCACGTACATTTTTCAGTTCCTTGAATACAATGTAACTTGTCTTATGTAGTGACTTAGTTCACTTATAATAGCATTTAATACTAGAATTAAACAGCTATGCACATGTATAAATTAAACAATTCTACAATACATTTATTGATTGGAAATTAACATGCCGTGCCTCTGTTGTCTGCCCCTTTTCTCTACATGCTGTTGTAACTCAGACCTAATTCATTCCACTTTTTTGTGTGGAAACTTTGACTTTAAATCCCATATATTTGTCATATTGTGTCAGTTGGAAGTTCTTCCCCTTGCACTGGGAGGTTTAACATTATGGAAATATACAAAACTACAAAATTGTCCCAACTCACTTTGGTAATATTTGTGGGACCGGTTGATTGATTGAGTTATATGGCAAAAGCAAAAAATTGGGCAAAATCAAATCACCACGTGAATAAATTAATTTAAATTCAACCTAAAAATACCAGGACTTAAAAGAATGCAAACAATTGCTGAATTTCACAGAAACATATTCTCATATTCTCCACTAGGACTGTAAGGAACTAACAGCTTCCCTGAGAGGCTCAGAGACACTGAGGCTTTTTTTGAGTGAGGAAAATATATCTGTTCCCATATGTAAAAGCACTTATTTTATCTAAAGATGAGTGCATTTGAGTTAGTTCAGTTTGTGAAGTTTCCTGCAAAATCTTTAAGAAATGTAGGGTGTAGCAAAAAGTTTGAGTTATGTATTGATTTGCAGATTTAGAAATGTATACATGTGAATATTAGTTAAAGTGCGACAAAATTGCATATATGGCAAAAGCCAACACTATATCAACTTACACTTGCCAACTTTTTTTGGCAAATATTTGCAAAAGTCAGTATTAAGTTGCTTTGTAATATTTTTGAAGTTGGCGATTTCTGACAAAGTTTGATCTAATGCAATTTTCTCACTAGACGCAAATGTCCAGAATTCCCCAAATTTGCAAGGTTGTGTGAATGTTTTTCTCACTCCTATTCTCATCCTCTAAGTTAGGGTTCTCAAACCCCATCTTGGAGATCACTGGCCACACCATGTTTTAAGAATAGCCAATACAGTTGCACAAAGGTAAATTAATTGAATCTGCATATCATATGAATAGGATATTGGTTGGCAATACAAAAACTAGAGATGTGCGAATGTTTTCATATTCGCTTTGCAAAAGGTGTTACTTAATTTCTCAAATTTCATTTTTTTAACTGGCTATGCACTACTTGAACCCTGGCTGTGCTGAAATCTGTGTAATACAGCAGAAAACACTTACAGGAGTCTGTGTTAAAATGGATAAGAAGTAAAGAGTGACATACTGGGCTCATTTGCATGTCATTACCCAGAAACCCTGGCTGCAGTGGCAGCATTGTTTCTAAGGCATAGTGGGGAAAGACAGGGTTGCAGACCTGTCTGAGACATGCAAATGTACCTACAAGTGGTATTTGTATTTGTTGTACATTTTTTCACAAAATGTGTGCAAAAATGAACATCAATTTTGCCAATTTTGATAGATTTCCAACAGAATTTAGCCCAAATGGTAGTATACAGTATAAAGACCTTGCACATTGACTATTGCTTGCCATATTTGCAAATTTGAAGCAAAAACAAAATAGACACATTTTGTCTTGTTCATAAACTTTAGCGAACATTTTGCAAATCCCTACCGAAAACTTGGTCTGGTTCAACACCCTGACAATAACAGTCTTTATCAGAAAATTGTGGTGGAATAATTAAACATTGGTCCCTGTGGCCAAAAAAAATATTTTCCTCATTCCCTGTACTCCCCTCCACGATAGCATGCCCCTGCAGTGCTATGGATTCTGGGACTCATTTTTTTTCCTGCTCAGCGACTTTTGGTAGCCGCCGAGCTATGAAAAGTCACTCCCCAGAATTCTTAGCAGCAATGCTAGGCGCCTCACTACCAAGAGCACCAGGGGAAATGAAAAATGGCAAAAAGCTGATGAGCAAGATGAGGCCTAGGCAATGGGCCCTTTAAGGCCGTGGGGCCTGGTGTCTCGCGCCAGCTGCGCCAGCTGCACCAGCTAATATTCCACCTCTGTCAGAAATAATATCTTATCTTAATATTTTCAGATTAGGTTATTTGACGTCAACTAAAGAGATTGACTTAGCAGCCATTAATTTAGTGTTTTGACTCACTATTTAGGAATACAATACACAGTTTCAAAAATCAGTGAGCAGGGGAAAACTATAGTTGACAACAGACATCCTACTGCAGAGTATTGTGAAGAAATCTTATTTCTTATTTAAAAAAAAAGGGGGGGAGGGAACTTCTTGTTTAAAAACCACTGCTCTACCACACTGTAAAAAAACAATTCTTGGTAAAATTACACTGCTCTTCAGTGATGGGAACAACAATATTGATAAGCCTTTTTTTGTGATTTTAAATATAAACTTTAATGCAAGGGACGATTATATAACCCAATCCCCATGCTATTATTTCTCACATTTCTAAACAAACGGGAAAACAAGTTGTTAAAAGAATCTGGAGTATGTACAGAGTAGATGGCTTCACAGAGCAGACGATAGACACACACAATTAAATCAATAGTTCTCGCAAGTTATTCTTTTAACTGGAATGAGCACAAATCTAACGGATAATTATAATTTTCTTTACAGCACTTGGTTTCTCATCAACATTTTCTGCATCATGAAAAATCAATCAATCTGCTGCATCTATATACATCTCCTTCTCTACCCAACATAACCTTAGGACTCCCAGCAGCAGCTTCCCAAATCACTGTAAGTAACGTTAAGACCAATGTAATGTTTTTCACACCATGGCCCTTATTCTGTAAGGTGTGATGAGCGCACATGATGTGCAATCGCAAGAAAAGACCCATTAAAGTCAATGGGGCTTTTACATGCCATGTCATATCATCTGCGTTTATCACACCTTACAGAATAAGGGCCCATATGTCTAATTGTGGTTGCACTGTCAGAAAGCAGTTATTCATAACATAGGGAAACCAAGCAAGGCTATGTTATGAGGACAACCAATGTATATTCAATGCACATGTAAAATAAAACCTAGAATCACTCACCCCCGTTAAATCAAGAAATATCTTCAAATAATGTGACGCTATTTGGGACACATATATACCTGCAAATGGATTAACGTATACTTTCTATCTCATAAAGTTGCATTAACGTTTCACAACATTAAATGTTTCTTGGTGTTAAATTTAACGGAGCTTAGTGAATATACGATGCATATATTTAGGATGAAATGGACTAACAGAGTTACATGAAGCACTAGTATGTTTTCTTATTGGTTGCTTATGCATAAAATCTGTTTTTTCAGACTTTGAAGTTCAACTTACTCATATATTTTTTTTTCATTTAATAAAAATAATATAAATATTGAAGTGAAAAACACTTAAGTGAACTTCTTAAGAGGTGCTAATCATCCCGCTAATCCCGGTAATCGATGCTTTCGCCGTTCTGTAAAACCCCCGACAGAGACACCCCCCCCCCAACCCTGGGAACCTCACAACTTCCTCTGTGCGCTGCAGTCTGAGTGTTGGGGTTTCAGTGTCACCAATGGAAAAGAGAAAAGTAGCGTTTACTGAGATGATCAGGAGCTATAGTAAAGTTCAATGTTTTTAAATGTTTGTATGTTTTTTCTAAATACTTTTGAAAAATGCATTGAGTGGGTTGAACAAACTTGAAGACAGGTTAGACACTAAGATATTAGTGCATTATTTTTACATGGCCTAATTGTTGATGATCAGGGCAAGTTGGGCGTAAAGTTGACCAAATAAAATAATTTTAATTTGTACCTGTTATTATCTATGTATCAAGGTTGTTTGCTTCCATTGTGTCCTATTTATAGCAGTTTGCAATTTACCTGTAAAAATTAGCTACCATTTTTTTCTAATAGGAAATAATTTTATTCAGGATTATGAAATAAATGCATATTAAGATAATTCCTACTTTATGGAAAATAAGAGGTAAATATTTACAGCAGTGCTCTGAGTTTCTTAGTTTCTTAATTCATTTTAGTTTTTTTTTTTTTTAAAGAATTGTAACTTGAAACCTTTATTTGTACATAATAATAGCACATATTATGAAAATGTCGAGTCCCTAACAGATCACTGTTAAAATGACACACGTACTGTATGTCTTTCCCTTTTCTTAACTTTTTCATATTTTACTAGGAGTTGGTGAAAAAGGCTACTTACATGAAAAATGTAGATTTTTTCCCTAGATTAGTATTAAATGTGTTGCAGAATGGTAAATCAGCGCTACACATGTTATAACCATAAACCTCAACAAACTTGCATGTATTGCCAAATTAAACATTTTTACTTGTCTTGTTTTTTTTTGTTGCAAATACTCTTGTATCCTTATATACAGTATATGTACGTTGTATGGTGGTACTTCATTCTTTAGAGCATGTAGAACAGGGGTGGGCAACGCCAGTCCTCAAGGGCTACCAACAGGTCAATATATCCCTGCTTCAGCACAGGTGGCTCAATCAGTGGCTCAGTCTTTGACTGAGGTACTGATGGAGCCATCTATGCTGAAGCAGGGATATCCTGAAAACCTGACCTGTAGGTGGCCTTTGAGGACTGGAGTTGCCCACCCCTATTGAAGAAGCTGGACATGTGCAGGGAAGGTAAAAGATAGAGAGAAGAGGAGAGAAATGGCAAGTTGGATCAATAAGAAAGGCAGAAGAGATCACGGAGAAGTAGAAGAAGTGAGGTCACGGAGAGGTGGGCGTGAGAGCGCACAGATTGGAAATGAAAGGCAATGAGACAGAGACGATATTACAGAGAAACCCACACACCACAGTATGTTTTAATCATCTAAAACAAATAGTGGTGATATGTTAGAGATTGTGCAAAATAGGCTTCCGAGATCAAAATGAATTATGACCATGTGTTTCCAAAATGTTAATAACAAATATTTTTTCTCAACCCCCTTTAATATTGATACTTCCTGAAAGGAAAATGTGGCATAACAAATACTTCTGAAAAGGTGTAGTCCTCATAGGAGCAAAGTGAACCAATGGCACCAACACATTTACTGGGATTAAACGGACACATACGTATTTTTAAATATTTTTTTACATTTCGCTGTTCAACATAGAAAGATGAAACATGGACGGGCTTTGACTGGCTTTGGTGTGATGCCACTGGCTGTGGGAGATGGGAGCAGCTCCTGTTCTAGGTACAAAGTGCGCTCCCCAGTTTCCTGACTACATCCTGTTAACCTCGCTCTACAGTATGTCCATGTTGAAACATATACTGAATTCTCAAAGAAAGTATAAACAATCATGGAAAAGATCATGACATTGCTAATTTATTGATGATTTTTTCCCCTTGAGTTAAATGAGACAGCATTTTTAGTAAAGAGATAGAATATATATCTAGAATATTTTGTAGATCCCAGACATTAACTGAAAACCTTGTTTTTATGCTGGTTTTGGGTTGAATTCTCAGGTGAAGTGCAGCAAATAAAAATACCACTTGCATGTCTCAGACAGAACTGCAACCCTGCCTTTCCCCATTATCGCTTAACAAACAGTGCTACCCAGGGATTCTGGGTAATGACATACAAATGAGCACAGTACCGTATGTCACTCTTTACTTCTTATCCATTTTGACATGGAGCTCTATAAACGTATGCCTGCTGTATTAGACAGCTCTTTAGCACAGCCTGGGTTAAAGAAGTGTACAGCCAGCAAACCTACTCACAGACAGCTGTTTCAACTTTTTGGGACTCATCAAGAACATAATGAGATGTATTAGAATTACTGACCAATTGTTCACAATCGTTAATGTTCTTGTTCATAACAAGAAGACACAATGTAACAACAAAAGTAGTTTTTTTTTTTTTTTATGCAACATGAGCATATTTATTCTAATTGATGTAGTTTTGTTTTCCCAGGGATACCCAAACAAAGCTTTTCATCATGTGGGAAGTGGTGAGCAACACCATGAGTGACTTTGTGCCATGTTCCATGAAAAGCTAATAAAAAAAGCAGGGTGTTTCATAAGTTTTATTCTGCTGTGATTAATAAAGGACGTTGCACTGCAATTTGCAAAGGAAATGTGGTTTGAGTTCACTGAAGTCTAAAAAATTGGGGCAAAGATCACTACAGAATTAGAAAAAAAAAGTATGGTATATTCATGATCGTCCTATAATCTGTTTTATATATTATATTTATTAAGATCATTTTTTATCACACAAAAAAAGCAGTGTTAATATACAGTCACTTATAACCAAAAATAAATATCAGCATAAACAATGATTGCAGAGAACTCAAAAATCGATAAAGTCAAAAAGAACCATTATACAGAAAAATAAAGTTTCAAGGGAAAGGAACACTTTATTATTCTTAACGTTTATTTGTAAAATGCCAACATATTCCGCAGCGTGATACAGAGGGGGGGACGGAGTGCCATCAATGACATAAACAGCATGACATACATGTAAGGACAGACAAATACACACAGATACAAAAGGTAATGAGGATCCTGCTCCTGGGGGCGGACAACAAATCTTTTCCCCCAAAGAAAAGTGTCCTGCATTAAACATAATTAGGTCAGTAGAACAGGTAACTAAAGGTTACTATAAACACACTTTTTTTTTTACAAAAACATATTAAACTATAATCGAATGTTTCACAATACCGCAAGGGTGAAGCACCAAAGACTAATATTCGATTTTAAGGTTGGAACCAATAAATATGATCTTATCTTTTGCATAAGCCTAAACACTGTAAATGTTTGATCTAAACCAAGCCTGCAAAATGTTTGCTTCACAAATGTGAATAAAAGCGATTACAAAGTAAAAGAAAACAATACACCAACCTATATAGCGAAAGTAAATGTAAATCTGTCTTTTCAATCATACTTTTAATTTTGGATTAATATACTAGATGCAATAGAAAACTGGGAGGAGTCACCTTATTTTAAACTATTAAAGATAAGTTTGACATTGGTTTCATTTGGTCCTATATGGAATTGTAACCTTTGAAGCAGAAATCTTTGCTGCTCTTTTTGTTGGGGGGTATATTTTGTTTTACATAATACTGCCCAGAGGATACAAAATGGCTGCTGGGGTTAGCCTAGCTCGGGCAGCCAAATGAACGCTGCAACCTCATGTGGACTTGTGACTTTTTAGTGGTCACCCTCTGGCCAAATTTGTAGTTTTTTGTGTGCCAAACACCGGCACAAAAATGACAATTATCTCAGGAATGGTGGTGGGGGGAGCATGAACTGCAGAGAAACAGAGACAGCTACCTAGGTTATATTAAGTCTGGGGTAGCCAACTACAGTCCTCAAAAGCTACCAACAGGTCAGGTTTTCAGGATGTCCCTGCTTCAGCACAGGTGGCTCAATCAGAGGCTCAGTTTAATACTGAGCCTCTGATTGAGCCACCTATGCTGAAGTAGTGACTGATTTTGAAACATGTGCTGAAGCAGGGTCTGATTCAGCCACCTGTGCTGAAGCAGTGACTGATTGAGAAACCTGTGCTGAAGCAGGATCTGATTTCGCCACCTGTGCTGATGCTGGGATATTCTGAAAACCTGACTTGTTGGTAGTTCTTGAGGCCTTGAGACCCCTGTGCTAAGGTAAACAAATGTTTTTTTGGAGGGATTGTTTCTTTAAAGGGTGCAAATATAGTCTGCATTGAGACATGAATACATATACATTAATATATATATTTATTTATATATCATTAACTGACAGGATTTGGGACACTTTTACAAATAAAACCCGGTACGTTAGCATGCTAATGGGAATCCCCAAATGATTAAATGGATAAGAAATGTGTTGGTGGTATACAGTAGGTGACAAACAGAATTGGTAATTAGTAACCTAATTAGTAGGTAATCAGTAACCTAACAGAGGATTTCAAAGGAATAACAGTCTGTTTTGCATAGGATAACAAGAACTATAATAGGCATCACAGTCCATAGGGGTTCACAAAGTAGGAAGGTAATTGGGTTAGTTTGGGCATTATTCAAGAGGGTGGAAATGAAGATCCTGCACAAACATTGTACAAAAGCACATACACCTAGAAACGCTATGCAACATACTGATGATAAAACAATAGACCAGTGGTGCTCAACTCCAGTCTTCAAGACCCCCAAACAGGTCAGATTTTCCGGATACCCCTGCTTCAGCACAGATGGCTCAGTCAGAGGCTCAGTCATAGACTGAGTCTCTGATTGAGCAACCTGTGCTGAAGCAGGGGCTGATTGAGTCACCTGTGCTGAAGCAGGGACTGATTGAGCCATCTGTGCTGAAGCAGGGACTGGTTGAGTCACCTGTGCTGAAGCTGAGATATCCTGAAAACCTGACCTATTGGGGGTAGGAGGGGGAGTCTTGAGCACTGGAGCTGAGCACCCCTGCAGTAGACAGTGAAGACATAGGGAATAATGTATATCACTATAAAGTGGTTCAACCAAACTGTATTGGGTAATTCTGCTATTTAGTTCTACCTTTTGGAGATAAGGAAAACGAATATTTGGGTCTCCATCCCCCCCCTCAAAGTCCTCTAAAAACATAATATAACTGCCCTTATTATGTAAATATGCAGCAGTAGCATTATTTAAAAATGCATAAAAGGCGTTATTGATGCAAGCTAATCAAATGGGCCAGGCGGTCTTAGTCTACCGTCAACCTTCGACTACATATGTATTTATTAGCATTTATCTTGGGGTGGGGGTATGGAACATTCAATTTCACATGTCATAGACATTAGGAAATAAGCATGTAATCTAGATGGCTTGATATCAATCACTGATCGGAAGAAAACAGCAGCATTTTTCAAGCAGATATCTCATGGGCGCCGCACAGGAGAGAAGAGCAGAGTATGAACCAACTCGCTAAAATGTGTTGATTTGAAACAGTTTCTCCAGAGAAGACCAGCGTGTTGTTGTCGCGTGACAGGCTCTTTAATTCGCTCTTCGTATGCTAAAATTATGAAGTGTTCATCATAGAGATCATTTGCACCCTTTGAAGTAATGTCTGAGGCAAAATCATTGAAGGTAAGAACTTAAAGTCATATTTGAATGTAGAAACGCACACAGACAGAAACCGCATACACACCTGATGATCAAAGGGTATCTCTAAGACCTAAATACAATTATTTCTTTTAATGTGCACGTAATAAGATCAGAACGGTTTTTGATTTTGTGTCGCAGGCCTCGTCTTCATTAAAGGAAAAACAAAAGTATGACCCCCAGGCTCTCAGGCAGGGGGTCTCACTGCCCGGACAGTACACTGGAAGCATGCCTGCATCTTCAGCTCAGGTTTCCCTGGAAGGGAAGTCCAACAGCAGCCACCAGGCTTTACTGCAACATTTATTGCTGAAAGAGCAAATACGTCAGCAAAAGCTTTTAGCTTCAGGTAATTACAGATAGCTGCATTGAAAGATACTCTGTGATTTAAGATCACTTTACTGTATTTTCAATTCTATGTAGGTACAGTTAGCAATATAAAGATGCTTATTTGCCTGAGAGGCTAGAGGAAAGCTACCATTAAAGCCAAAGGACATAGAATTACTTCTGTCCTGCTAAAAAAAAATGCTTTAAATTCACTTTTAGCTTAATTGATTAATGAGTGGTGAAAACTACTTTGGAAGTTTCTCTAAAAATGAAAGCGTTTGTTAAGGCACATTCAAAGGATACATTTCTTATCTCAAATATTTTAATCTTCACGTGTAATTTTGTAACTTCTTGGTTGAATCATTTTCTATAAAGGGATCCATCCAGCATTCTCAGTGGTAGAATTGTGAGTAGCAGATACAGCTCAGCCACAAGCTGCCTATCCATTTCCATGAAAGGGTTTTAGTTCTAATCATTAAGGTTGCATGCTTCTCTGCTCCACCTCATCTGAGCCCTCATATCTTTTTGCACTGCTATAATCGCCCTGTCCTGTTTGCAGCCATCTTGTTTTAACCTTCTAGTTTTTAACTTTAACTTGTAATTTCTAAGTTAATAAATTACTTATAAGGATTACTTATATGGAGAACTTTCAGTGTATGCAGTTTTGTGCAGAATAGTCAAGTAGAACTAGTGAATTTTTCAAAGAATTTACAATCTAAGGAGATAAAGTGACATGCCCAAAGTGACAGTGGGTTAAAAAAGTTATGTTATAATAATAAATAAGTTATGCTTTAAAGCTGCAGTTCAAGCTGCTGTTTAAATTAAAATGTTCCCATTCAATATGTGCACAATACAATCTGCACACTGAAAGGTGATTAGCTATGTTGCAGATCGATCCGTTCGCCTGTAATCGATCGCTGAAGATTCGGCTTGGGGGTTCTTTATATCACTGTTACTGCTGCAAAACAGTACCCACAATGCAAAGTTGTGTGTGGTAGATCATGTGACCAGGCAGTTACTAGATAAAAATGTTTTAAAAATGTGGTAGATCAGTGTAACTGCCGCCCCCGAGAGATTCAGAACTCACCAGCAATGGAAAAATAAAAACATTTTATTAAACTCCATAAAAATTATACAAAAATACACAAACAAAAGATCTCAGCCACGCGTGTCACGCCCTCTCTGGCGCTTTCTCAAGGAGTGTTCTTTAGAAAGTGCCAGAGAGGGAATGAAACGCGTGGCTGAGATCTTTTTTGTGTATTTTTGTATCATTTTTATGTGGTTTAATAAACCGTTTTTATTTTTCCATTGCTGGTGAGTTCTGATTTTATCGGGGACGGCAGTTACTCTGATCTACCACACTTTTATTCTGAATTCTATGTTCATAGAGACGCCAACAGGGAGTCACGGATTGCCGTGTCATTTGGGCTCATCCCAAGGCTGCGTTCAGGTGGAGATGTCAACGGTAATGAATTGTGAGTAAAAGTGCAACTCCACACCGGACAAATGGAGACACGGAATACATCCAGCTGCATTTGTCCCGTGGGGGTAGCATACCTATCCCTCAAGGGGTCAATAGGGCTTGTTTATCTATGCGGTTCTCGCACCTGTGATCGCCCTCCATCTCACACTTCAATTCTGCAGCAACGAAAATCTTCCGCTATGACCCTTTCTATGCCTCGCTCGTCATATTTTATCACGTTGGCTTATTATAGCCTTAAGTTTTGATCCTTGAGCTTATATTCTGTCTTTTTTTGTCACCAAGTTACTAGATACAATTGGTGCACTGCTAGAGAGAGGGCAGGGCCCGAGTCAGAAGAGGAAGGGGGTGTGACTTTGTAAATGGTTTCTATAGAAACAAAAATGCTTCCCACATTAGAATACATCTAAAATGTCTTTAAAATAATTTTTTTAAATGCTACAAGTATTTTCTCATAGCACAGAACTGATTTATTAAAAAAACACACATGTAGGATATTGCTTGAACTGCAGCTTTAAGCACTTGCATTAACAAAAAGAACAAAAGTACTGTAGATTTAGCAGACCAACCCTTACATATGTGTAGTAAGGTAGTATTAATGTTTGTAATATACTGCAGCTTTAAAGCAAGTGTTTCACCAAGGCACCTCACTCTTACCCACATTCAAATGAATGGTACTTAAAGCTTTACTGACAAGGAGAAAATGGCTTCACCGCACTTTCAATCAGGGTCTATGACTATAAAACTTTTGCTGTTGCTCAATTCATTGTATACTCTTTCCACACTATACAAAGTTCCACAATTATTCATTATGTCTGATTCTAATTCCTTTTTTTTTAAGGTGGGGTTCCGCTTCTTCATCAGTCCCCACTCGTAGTGAAAGACAGAGTTCCACCTGCTGGGAGAGTGGCCCACAAACTGCCCCGCCACAGACCCCTACACAGAACCCAATCTGCCCCCCTGCCTCAGAACACTCTGGCTCAGTTGGTCATTCAACAACAGCACCAGCAATTCTTAGAGAAACAGAAACAATATCAACAGCAGATTCAGATGAACAAAGTGAGTTCTACATTCATATTCACGGGGAGCAAAATCTATGTTATTATCTTACAGTGCACACATAATACTGTACAAGGCTTATACACACATACTCAGTTGGTTATTACTGCCATCACCGGTTTCATTGACAACACTAACTAAAGTGCATGTAATAATGCGTTGAGGTAAGTTGAATGACTTGTAAACTATCATTAGTTATGGAGGAAAAAGCAGTCACTTAATTACAAGTCCAAATAAATACATAAATATCCACTAACTTTCAATTGATATATGTAAGCAGCCACAATTACTCTTAAAATATCAAGGATGCTATGGAATTTATTACTTCTTAAATCACTGGGTATTTTTTACTTGTATTGCCCCAGTTTTAACATTTTTAGATTTTGATAAATATTTTCATCTCTGTATGGGAATTTATAACATTGTAAATGTGTATGAATTCCCTCAAATTACTCCGTTATTTTGAAGCTTCTAAGGATTAATAATGGCTATCACACTTTAGTAAGTTACTGCCCGAATTGACGTTTTCACATGTATTTCGCTTTACAGGAAATGTTGCTTTGCCTTCCATAGTTCAAACATTGCACCACACCAAAATACTTAAACAAATCACCCAATCTATTTAATACATATGCTGTCTTAATTGCTGTAGTGCCAATGAGGACAGCAGAGTGGTTAACGAAGCAGTGCAAAGTGGTGTTGGAGTTGAGAATGGGAACGCTGATGACCTCTCTGACTCTTTGTAACTTCTTGGCTGCCAGTTTGCCCTGTGTTTCTGTGCATTGAAGGCCCTACGGAAGCGAAAGATTAGGAAATGCTTTACATTTTTGCTCTTGTCTCCATAACAACACCATGGCCCAAACCAGACATGATGTGCTCTATATAACATTAACACAGTGCAAGCCTAGAACTCAGGCATTCTCCATGTGAAAAGTAATGAAGTTTGCATAACCTAAGATTTTTTTTATTTACCCAAAGCTATTGTCATCATTTTATACAATAATATGAATTCTACTAATATTTGGCATTGTATATTTGTACTGTGATATTACTTTCCCCTTGATACTTCAGTATTTACATATGTAGCAGGGTCCCCTTACCCTGCCTCTGAGTCGGGGAACCGCTTCGGGGCAGGCGACAGCCATTTTTAAAGCTATCGCGCATGCATTAGGCTCGGCGCATGCGCAGGGCGCGATAGTGCGGCAGTCATCTTGCAGGTGGCGCTGCAGGGTACATTGTGCATGAGCAGGACACGGTAAAGATGGTGGCCATCTTGTAGGTGGTGCCGCAAGGACATTGCACATGCGCGAAGGCCCCGAACCAGAAGGGGAAAAGAGTATTTCCTCCGCGGGATGAGAGCCCACAAGTCAGTAGTGTGGGATCTAGGACAGGAGTAGGTAGAATCCAGGGAGCATGTGGCTTCCTGGACTAGACTTAAATTATTCCCCTTAGGCCCCAGATAGGCCCTGAGCCAACCCAGCACTGTATTGTATGGAAGGTCCTAGATAGGGACCCTTCTATTAATCTGTAGCAGCACTACTGCGCAGGTGGCCAGACCCCCACGTGGTGACCTGAAGCCTGGGACCAGGCTGCAGGTTCAGAGACATGTGTGAGGCACTCCGGCTGGAGGTCCCCCCACATGGAGTACTGGACCCTTAGGCGAGAGGAAATTATTGTCGGAGGCCCCACTGTGTGGGACCTTCTTCTGTCTAAGTCTCCAAGCTACACCGGGGTACTGGAGTACCCAAACAGGTACCCAGCGTGCACCAACATTCACAGGGGATAGCGCTACCTCACACTGGATGGGATTGCTGGGACGGACATCCGGGGTTATTGGTGCCATGGCACCCTCTGTATGTTGGGGGGAAGACACAGGGGTACTGTGGTATTGTGTATTACATTGTTGTATTATTGTGTATGTACTGCATTATTTACCTTACTGGGGACTCAGTAAAGAAAGATATACATACCCGGTTGTATTAGTGGTTTATTGGTTCCTATGAGGAATACATCACTCCTACGTTGGGATCCTCATAGGTGGAGGCGCTGCACTGTGAGATATATCAACCCGGGCTCCCACGGAGTGGAGGCTTTGGCTTCCTGTAAGCCTCACAGGTTTAGCAGCACACGTAGTTGCCCACAGTTTCCTTTAGGCAAGGGGAAAGGGGGTTACATTTGGAGGTGCTGCTGAGATTCAGACCTGGTGTGCCCCGATCTAAATTAAAGATAAGTCAGCTTATGGAAGGGTCTTAAGCACTTAAAAACTTTGAAGGTAGCAGCCTCCCGATTGGAAGCCCGGAAGTATTTAAATGTTTTAAAGATAAAATGGAGTTTCTGTTGGCTTTAATGAAATGTCTTAAGACCTTATGGTCAGAATATGTTTAAATACCAAAAAAGATAGTTCTATTGTTCAGATGAAATTTATGAACATTGTTCTTCCTGTTTCATAGTTTTAATGTGATACCACAAAAACAATAAAAAACGTTTGAAAAAAAGAAATGTTAGATTTAAATGTGCACATTGTTTTCAGGCTGTTATTAAAAAGGCAAAGACTGCATGTAAATTGCTAAAAGCAAAAAAAAAAAAAGAAGGGAACATGTCCCTACCGTCCCACCAAAGGGTCCACAGGTGGGCCCTGCAAAGCCAAGCACCTCCCCCCACGTGGTCGCTATCATCCATGTTCCAATGTCACTGTCATTAACTGATATGTGCGCAAAATTGAGCCAGAACCTGGGGTTTTCTAAAGCCCGCCTCTTCGATCTAAACTGGGATACAACTCTCCTGTAGAGTACGATTTTAGTTAACTGCCACCGTGATATACCGGAGGAAAATGCTCCACAAATTCTGCAGTACCCTCGAGCCCCACCCCTCATATACCCAGAACTAACCATCAAAATGGAAACACCTAGTGTTGTCCCTAGCGTGGAGGAGTGTCAGGTGGTTACGCTTCACCTTCCCCAGGGAGTCCTAGCCAGATTGAGTCCGGCAGCCGGCAGTCTGGTCGGAGCCACCGCAGTTCCTGCAGCTCGGATGGAGCTCAGTTACTCGCTGGAGCCCTACAGCAGCTGACAGAGAGACTAAGGCTAAGGCCCCGCTCCCTCAGTCAGCGTGCCCGCACTGCAGACAGGTGGCGCGCTGACAGGCACAGACCGCGATATGCCGGAGCCGGGGCGGGAGTGGGAGGGGGGGCGTGGTTTGAGTGGAGGGACCCACTACTCCCCCCCCCTCCCTCCACGGGCTCTGGCTGCAGGAGGGAGCTCGCACACACACACACACCCCTACCTTGTGTAGGAAGCTGTCTGACAGTTCCCGCCCCCGCTGCTGATAGGCTCAATAGCGCACCACGTGACGCGTCACCGCTCGGGATCACAATTTTCTTGCATCCCCTGGCGACTGACGCGTCACAGCGCATAGTGATCCGTGCAGCGAGGGGGGACTGGGACCTGCTCAGAAGGATTCCCCTGCTGGTGGGTAATGCTCACGCGGCCGCCCGCGCCACCGGGTGCAGCGGGTCCCAGCCCTAAGCCAGCCGTCCCCGATTCAGCAATATCGTAAGTTGAAAGTCTTTTCTAGGGTATTGCCAACGCCCACGGGGATAGAATTGATTTAGGGATGGAAGGACCATACCTTGCAAGTACTGGAAGAGTGATCCTGTTCCGAGACTATCAAGAGACAGCGGATAATGGAATGCCTAAAGCCCGACGATGGTAAGAATGCACTGGGAACAGAACGCGGATGTAACGGCCCAGATGCTAGTTAACTTCCTAACTCAGGCTTATGGTCTGGAGGATGATGAAAGTGAACTTTGGTCTAAGATTTATGCCCTCTGACATAAAGAAAAGGAGGAGCTATCTGCATTCCTTCACAGTATCACGTGATCAGGGATTGGAGAAGTCGCCGTAGTCGAGGGTAAGCCGAGGTCAATATCCAGAGGGGTTCACTTACAAGCCGGGTTGGTACACAAGAGGTTAATCTGAAAGACAAGACTGGAATAAGGCAAGGCAGAACTTTAAGAAGCAGTGAGGCTACACCGAATTATGCTGAGCACTGACTGAGAGCAGGAACAGGGTATAAGTAGGCAGACAGAACCAATAGGACAGGGGGTGTACCGGAGGTGTGGCCCCAGTGGAAGCTGGGATAGGCTGCAGGAGACAAGAGGCACACATGATGCTTGTTACGCAGCTGGGGATCATTGCACGTCATCACATGCGCGCAAAAGCAGTGCGGCTCGTCTGGAGGCGAGCCAAGCTCCGTGGCAGGGGCTGAAGAGCTGCAGGTGCGCACGCGCTCTGTAATCAGAGCGGGGTTGCGTGCATGAGCGGAGCAGAGGCAGCAGCACTAGGTAAGGAGGGAACATGTCGCAAAGGATGTTTTCCCTGATTCCATACAAGGATCAAGCCCACCCATCATATTGCCAAATTGCTCCGGTGTGCTCTCATTCAAAGGAGTCCTCCTTCGTTTACGGGGCTATTGAATCAGGTGAAAGTGCATAAGGCACATGCATGGCTACACACTCCAAAGAAGCCTTAGTATTCTCGCAAGAGAAGAAGAGGGGCATCGGCTCAGAAGCCTAAAGAGACGAAAAGTGACGAGGATAACCTTCTTTCAGTGGCACCTGTCTCTGTATCCAGGGTGCCCCGGAAATAAGTCACTATGCCTAGTGCCAGTGCGACCCGAGACACCCGCTGCTATACCTGCGACCGAGAAGGTCACTTTGCAAAAGACTGTCCAAACTCAAGGACCCCCACACCTGGGGCATGGCCTTCACCATTCAAATGGCGAACAGCCGTCCACATCCTTGGAAAGTGCCCCAGCACCTAGCCATAAAAAGGAGCCCCAACCGGATGCCTACAATCGAGTAGGACCTGCTGCCATAGTACGAGTACAAGTGGGGGTATCTACTCCGCTGTGTTGCTGGACACTGGGTCTCAAGTGATCTACCGGCCATTTTACAATCTGCACCTCAAGCATCTGCCTATACAGTTGGCAGAGAAAATTAAGTTGTGGGGCCTCAGTAGCGAACACTACCCCAGCCGACTGGTACTTTTCACTAAAGACCACTCCACAAGGGGACGTCAAGAGAGGGTTCAAGGTGGTGCCAGAAATGAAGGAGTGGAAGTCTTCATTTCCTCGCCGGTTCAAGGTGACCATACAGAATATCTCGCCGCACCCTATACGGTTTGACATTGGTCAAGCACTGGGTCGAATATACCCAGTTGTTCACATACATTCTCTAGCCCATGTGAATGTGGCTAGTGTGCTGGAAGCCTCTCCCGGGTTGCAATTGGACTTCAGGGAATTGTCTTTGCCCCCGGCGTGGAAGAAGCGACTGAGTGACAAGCTGGCGGAGTGTAAAGAGGTGTTCTCCATCAGCGAAATGGATGTGGGCTGCAGCACTTAATTCCGAGAGCGTTCCAGATGCATAGCTCCCAGAGATGTGGAGGATGTGAGGGACGTCTTGAAAGAGATGGAGACGGCTGGCATCATGACTGAATCCCATAACCCCTATGCCTCTCCTATTGTGGTGGTATGGAAGAAGAACGGAACCGTGCGGCTACTGTATGTGTGGACTATCGCACCCTCAATCGCCGCGCAGCCCCGGATCAATATATTATGCCGCGGATTGAAGAGATCCTCAGCGCTCTATCAGCAGTCAGTGGTTCAGTGTGCTGGACCTGAAAGATAGCGTTTGTCTGCCCCCTCGGATTTTATCAGTTCACCCGGATGCCCCAAGGCATCTGTGGTGCACCTGCAGCGTTCCAGAGACTAATGGAAAGGACCATCAGGGACATGAACCCCCATGAATGTCTAGTCCATCTTGACGATATCATCCTGTTTGGGCAGACCCTAGAAGAGCACGAAGAACGCCTTCTGAAGATCCTGGATAGACTGAGAAAAGAAGGTCTGAAATTGTCCATCGACAAATGCTGCTTCTGCCATACCTCAGTCACCTATTTGGGCCATATTGTGTTAGCAGAAGGGGTGGCTACTGACCCCGCTAAGGTCGAAGCAGTAGTGAACTGTCCCAGACCCAAGAACGTGATGGAGCTACGATCCTTCCTGGGGTTTTGCAGCTATTATGAAGATTCGTAGAGGGATACTCCTGCAAGGCCAAAGCCCGGCCAGCTGCATGAAAGAACTGCTTACTTGGAAAGTAGGGAGGGGTAAACTTAAACCCTGGGAGGGAGGAGCCACACCCAGTAGTACTCCAATTGATACTGTTATACATATATGCTGGGTATCTGTGTGTTTATTAACTTTGTCCAGCTGTCTCAGCTGTTTTGGAGGTAAGTGGCTCCTCCCTCCCAGGGTTTAAGCTTGCCACTCCCCACTTTCCAAGTAAGCAGTTCTGGTGGTAACAGATCCAATGCGATCATTCATCCTCTAACTATAGAGGTAAATAAGAATTTTAATCAGTTAGTGTTAGAACCTGCAATATTTGGTCATTCCTTGAAGTGGCTTGCAGGCTTAAAATGCTTTGGCCAGAGTTTAACTAATTGACCTTTTTTTTAAGAGATATATAGGTATTTCACTGTATATTTTTTGTCATATTGGATGTAGCTTTGGGCTTCTTTGTTTTGTTGTTGTATACATTTAGCCACGCCCAGTAGCACTCCAATTGATACTTATATATTATGTGGTAATTGTTGGGGTTTCTTAGAGCTTGCTAGGTATCTGTGTGTTTTATTACCCGGAAGGGGAGAAGAGGATATCCAAGTGGGATGAGAGCCTGCGAGTCAGTCACATAGGAGCCAGGACAGGCGTAGGTAGTGTCCAGGGAGCAAGTGGCTTCCTGGACTAGGCATAGATTCTGCCCCTTAGACCCAAGATAGGCCCTGGGCCAACCCAGTACAATATTGCAGGGAAGGCCCCAGATAAGGACCCTCCCATTAGTCTGTAGCAGCACTACATTACCAGTGGATGGATGCCCACGCGGTGACCTGGGACCAGGCTTCAGGTTCAGAGACACTTGTGTGAGACACTCTGGCTGGAGCTCACCCCACATGGAGGACTGGACCCCTAGGCGAGAGAGGATTATTGTCGGAGGCCCAGCTGCGTGGGACCTTCTTCTGTCCAGGTCTACAAGCTACACCAGGGTACTGGAGTACCCAGGCAGGTAGCCAACATGCACCAACATTCACAGGGGGTAGCAGCGCTACCTCACACTGGGTGGGATTCCTGGGACGGACACCCGGGGTTATTGGTGCCACGGCACCCTCTGTACGTTGGGCGGAACACACAGGGGTGCTATGGTATTGTGTATTGCATTGGTGTATTACTGTGTGTGTTATTGTATGTACTGATTATTATTTACCTTACTTGGGACTCAGTAAAGAAAGATATACATGCCCGGTTGTATTATTGGTTTATTGGTTCCTATGAGGAATATATCCCGCCTACGCTGGGATCCTCATAGATGGAGGCGCTGCACCGTGAGATATAGCTCCCCAGGCTCCCCAGGAGTGGAGGCTTTGGCTTCCTGTAAGCCTCACAGGTTTAGCATTACACGTAGTCACCCACGGTTTCCCTTAGGCAAGGGGAAATCTTTTTGACCCCTTCATTGTGTATCGGACCTTTGTGGAATAGAAGGCGTTCACTGTATGAACCATCTTATAATCGGAATACAATGCTGCTGCTGCTGCTGCTGCCTGCAGTGAACACATGGGTTTACATGTTTATGTTAATTATTGAAAGTGATATTCCAATTCATTTGCATATTCCTCCATCCCATCCCATCTGCACTTTAAGTGTGTCCAAGTTTTAGAATGTAATTTGAACCTACAACCTTCAGAGAAGAGAAAGTATCAACTGATTATCCTTTGCAGTTATGGAAAATAGCAGAATATTTAACTGGTGAATTTTTCCACAGACAGGAGATTTTTTTTCTGCCAGCAGTTAATCTGACTTTTAACTGCAGAGTATAGCAAAAAAAAAAAAAGTTGACTAAGAAAAAAAATTCCAACCTACACTATTAGCACATTGTTTGTGCAGTGCATAGTGCGGAATATTAAATCTTGGTTTAATTGGGAAATTGAACTTCAAAGTTCAAGCTGGGATTTACATGTTTTGCTGTCTGATCCTGCTGTTTTGATTGCTCTAGCTTGCTTTTCATCACTTATACCTTCCATATGTAGAGCTTGATGCCTACTATGGAAAAAAAAGCCTACATCGTTATAGTGTTCATAGTAATAATGTGAAATTAAAGGCTAGAGTTAGTGCTTTGTATAACCCTTGAGAGTTACTGATTAGCAGTGAGTGAAAGTATTCAGATAACATCTCAGAAATTCCTACAGATATTCCACACCGTCAGGAAAAATAAAACTAGTCACAATAACTATCTTTGGATATATTAAAACCACACTGATTCTGGCAGCCAAAGGACGCCTGTCACTAAATCCACAGCTTTTTTCTCAGCAATGCCAGTAAGCAAACATCAGTACTCATGAGTGAAATATATATAATTGTGGAAACATTTATTTATTTTAATTTGTTATTGCCATTTTAAAATTCATGAATGTTATTGATACTAGATCACATTTTAGTAGTTGGTAGGGATATGGCATTTCCGAATCTATATTTCATCGGATAGAAATATAATATCTAATCCTAAAAATGCAATTTTTAGCAGTACAGTGGTACTGGTATTAAAACAAGGTTTATTATTTTAGTTTAATACATTCTTTCAAGAGACTTTAGTTTTTATCTTACATTAAAGGGCATAATGATAGAATTAGTGTCTTCTTTGTTACTCTGGAGAGGAAGTCTTCAAATAAATACTTTATAGTGAAATCTAAAAAACAACACAATGAAAGACAGGTCTCAGACATACTGTACATGTTATAGACCAGGGGGCAAGGGTAACCAGCAGGTCAAGTTTTAAGGATACCCCTGCTTCAGCACAGGTGGCTCAGTCAGAATGACTGAGCCACTGATTGAGCCATCTGTGCTAAAGCAAGGATATCCCTAACACCTGGGTGTTCATGGCCCTCGAGGACTGCTGGCCACACCTTTTATATACTGACATATTTCAGTATAATCTCAGTTAAATGATTTTTATGGCAGAGCTTCAGTCTTTCCCTGGTCATTTCATCATATCTTTTTCTGCTGTTTTTCCATTGGATGCTAGGTAGTTCATTAAAGCACTGTCAGCTACTCACAACTAAATCAATTCAGATGAGATAAAATATCAGCTACAAACAGCAGTTTATTACAAGTTGTTGAATCTTTATGTAACAAATAAGAATGATACAAAGTGTACTTACACTTCCATAGATATAACTATGCAATGAGTGTTCTCATTAAGGAACCAACATAATAAATGGTCCTATATGTAAAAACAAAGGTGCGCCAGACCAGATTGGGTGCAGTTTTAATGTTTAGCACAGATGTCATTTCAACTTATATAATAACTAAGAATTCTTCTGTAGTGAATAAATTCCTCCACAAAGGCCAGTAAAATGTCCTTTCCAGTGAGAGCACTAGTCTTGTGAGACATAGCTAAACAGAACTATTATCCACTAGAGGGAGCCTGCAATTTAAACATTGCATTGATTAAAGTTGCACCTTAAAGGTGCAGTCATTCCCTTAACAGCAAAGTGAACTAATGGCAGTGACATGTTTAATAGATTAAATGTAGGCGATGACAACTGTTTAGAAAATAATTAGCCAAGTATGTTATTTAAAAAAAAAATATTAATAAAATAATAAAAAAAACTTCTAATTCTTCCATGGTAAAGATAAGATTTGGAGAGGTTCTACTATCTGTCTCTATTGTTGTGTAGCGATCTTAAAATCAATAGGTAAATTGTTGTTATCATTGTTTTGTGTTTGGAAAGTACGTTTGAGGCGATCATTCGTCAAATTGCTACTGTACAAATAAGCAGTTGATAACCATGACTTAAGCAGCAGACCCCAGGAAAAGGAAAGCATATGACATTTTTAAAACTGTAACTGAGTAAAGTTATTACTTTAATGGTGATTGATTGTTTTTTAGAAAGGTAATTATACTCATTAGAAGAGATGGCCGAGTTTGGGGGCAAAATCCGAGCACCCCCGAATTCCTGCCATTCAGAATGACCTGAAACTCAACTCATCCCGCAATGACCAAACCCAAAGCGAGAAACAGAACCTTGGTTTAACTTAATGATCAGAGGAAATCCCCTCCCTGCATTTACTCTAGCTCCACCCTCCCATGCTCAATCCCTCCCAATTCCCATGTCCTCTTCTCCAGTAGCTTCTCTTCCCCTCTCCTGATCCTCAGCTCCTCGACCCCCGCAGGCTTACTCTCTCCTCCTGATCCGCAGTTCCTCCAGCCCCGCAGGCTGACTCCCCTCTCCTGATCCTCGGCTCCTCCACCGCCGCAGGCTCACTCCCTTCTCCTTATGCTCAGTTCCACCACTCCTGCATGCTCACTCTCTCCCCCTAATCCTCAGCTCCTCCTCTCCTGCAGGCTCACTCCCTCCATCTGATCATCAGCTCTTCGACCCTCGCAGCCTCACTCCCCTCTCCTTATCTTCAGCTCCTCCACCCCCGCAGGCTCACTCCCAGGGTCATAGACGGATGTCACGGGGCCCAGGACTAGAGTTACGACTGGGAACCCCTCCCCCATCCCCGTATCGGCGGTCTTGCGAGCCCACCCAGTTTCACACCTCATGAGCCCCATCTATTTCCCTCCTATCTGCATGTATTTCTCTCCCCTCCGTCTCACTCTTAAGCCTTCTTTTCCTCACTCACTCCCTCAACCCCTCTCTCCTCTTACTCTCCCCTCTCCATCAATTACCCCACTCTGACTCAATACCCCTTCCTCACATACATTCCCTCCCCCCATTCCCCGACACACACAACTCCCCCACAAAATACATACAAAAAAACCCCACCCCTATACAAAAAACCTTCCCACCCCCCAAATACATACAAAAAATCCTTAACCGCCAAATATATACAACCCCCCACCTCCCAAATACATACCAACCCCCCAACCCACAAAAACATACCAAGCCCCCCAAATACATACCACACCTCCCAAATAGATACCATGCTCCCAAATACATATCAAGCACCCCTCAAATACATTCCAAGCCCTACCAAATACATACCACCACCCCCAATACATACCAAACCCCCCAAATAAATACAATACCCCATCCCCAAATACAACCACCCAAAATACATACAACCTCCCACCCACCAAATACATACAAAAAACACCCCCAGCCCCAAATACATACCAAAATACACCCCCACCGCTCTGTGACGCATCGCCATGGCAACGCGACGGCAAATGACGCTGTAGGGTCATGTGACGTGACGTCACTCTTCAAACGACGCCACAAGTCACGTGATGTCACATGACCCAGAGCGTCATTTGACACAGCTCTAAGGTAGGGAGGGAGGGCCTCAGCACCGAGGAAGGGAAGACAGGGGGCACAGCTGGAAAAGTTTGCGCTCCCCTGTACTACACCATAATCCAAAAGCAATAAAATTTAAGCGAAGCCTGAACCAAAAACAAAACCTGCATTTTTGCTATTTGCTAGAGGCAAAACCAAAACAATATGGGGGCTTTTTGGGATTTAATATTACAGGTGCGCTGACGAGTATTCTTAAACTTGCCTTGGAATTCTGGGGCTATCACCAACAAGACCCAGGTACATGCTGGGTACATGCTGCAACATTTCAGTGACATTTCTGCAGAAAGATTAATGGCCCATCGGATTAACACAGCAGGGGTCCCTGGCAGTCCCATTCAGTGTGTTTTGACACAAGCAACAGTAGTGCTTAAAACCCAAATAGGACATATTATCTAACCTACTTTGTCCTACTGTGTTGTACTTTTTAGACCCCGAAGAACAAATGCAAGTGTATTTGTGTACTTTAATTGTTTTAGCTGTGAACCAGTTTAATATTTAAAGAAAAATCCTTTGTGCTTGCATTTTGTAATATTCTTTATAACGTGACATAATAAATAGTTTCATTAAAGTTTCAACCTTGGATTTATACAGTTATTTTTTTCCAGTTACAGTACGTTCTATTTTGTATCATAGATGGCGCTTCAACATGTACAGTACCTTTAAGTAGTCCCCCATTAAGGCACGCATGGGTGCTAGACAAAGTATAAACTTGTGTTTACCTTTGCTTTCAAGAAAATGCCATAAAATGTAATGAACTAAATGATATATCAATCAATATTCATACTGCACCCACTTTCATTTGCGTACTTATGTCCAGTTGTACAACAGTCTTGAGCAGCACCGAGCTTTGTGATTTGGTTAAATGGCTTTAATTTCCTTTTCCAGTTATTTCCTTTCTGTTTTTTCTATTTTGCTTTCGATATTCAGTTGTTACCTAAGGATGATCTAAAGAAGGAAAAAATGCAATCTCTCACCCCTCACCACATCATGCTCTCACTCTCGCGCACTCACACACACACAGACACACACAGACACACACACACAGTGAACCCCTGACAGCGGTGGTGGGCCCTGGCCAACTGAACCTTTTGTCCACTGGATAAAACAGTCCGACCTGTAAGGCACTGGTGAGAACACTGCTAGTTTAAAGTAGGTGAAAACTATTCAAATGCCGGGTACAATTGTAAAATTAAATTGTAAGCTCTTTTGAGCAATAAATCATTATGCATGTAAAATTATATGTGCTGTACCATGCTGCATACAGTCTTAGCTCTATATAAGAAAAAACAACGATTAATAAATGTTATAATATATATATAGCTATAATATCACAAAAAATAATACAATTCTAGTGTAAGGGGTATTTTCTTAAAAAGCAACATATAGTATTTTGGGCTGTTTGCAAAAAAATGGCAGTTAGCATTGCCGGTGTCTAGAGATGGTCAAATGTTTTTGGCGAATTTGGGTCCGCAGTTGATTGTCCGGTTCCTTTGGTCCGCGTATTTCATTGGATCAATCTGAAAAAGGATGATTTGCGTTTTGCGGATTTTTAAATTATTATTGCCAATTCACTATGCGGAGTCCGCAACCCATGGAAGGATTTGTAGCATTCAATAAGCGGACTCGGCAATCAATTGGCAAATTCTTAAGAATCTGCGATTTGGATTCTCCAAATCCAGCGACCGGTTGTATCCAACGGCAGTTCTTGAAGAATTCACACAGATTAAAACCGACAAAATGCTTTTGTGGATTTTACACACTGCGAAATGGATTTTGGGTTGAAAATGTGAGAAAATCCAGGAAACGGATTTGGGCAGATTCACCTGTCTCTACCTGTGTCTTAATTAAAAGGACTTCTGACATGCCCTCCAAATAAAACTCTAGGTAATGGTTTTTTTGGAGTTTATAAGACAGTTATGTCTTGCATTACTAAGGTTTTCTGAATTGATAACGAAGGCACAGTAATATTAAATAAATGTGCTTCAGAGTGCAGCAGTAAAAATAATGTCCTTTATCTGGTTATAAGATTAGCTGGTGTGATTCTATTTTAAAATTTAATCCATAGTCATCGGATGGGATTGTAGTGTGTCAAGCAGAAGAAGCTCTGAAAGCTTTTCGGCACAACTAAAGCAATTTTAGAAGTACCTTCTTATATTAATTTCCATAACTGAATTCACAGCATGTCATTTTTTATTCTGGAAAACACTAATCATATAGGTTTACAGCTGACATTTTTACCTATGGGATCCAGTATGTAAAACACCTTGAACATTTTTGCTCAGAATGCAAATTCATTTCCAAGTGTGGGTGGAAAAGCTTTGCCTTACTTTTGCAATATTAATGTTTGGAAATCTGAACTGTTCTTTTCTTTTGGAAGGCAGACTGCTGTCTGTTTGAATTCACTTCTATGCAGATGACAGCTGGCTTCCTATAGTAGCTCTTTGATCACTTTTACAGAATGTTATTTACCCCAGTAGAACCCAACACTTGTTGAAGAACCCCAATTGGAGTTCATTTTGTATCATTTAAGAAAACAAAGCCTAAGGGTAAGAATTGGGTTTTCATGTGCATCAAACAATTTTTGGTGATGCCTTGTGGTTGCATACAATCTAGGAAACTTGTTAATCAGGTTAATTGATATATTTCGCATATTTTGTTAGCCTGTGATATACAGTATATACAGTTGTGTGAAAAAGAAAGTACACCCTCTTTGAATTCTATGGTTTTACATATCAGGACATAATAACAATCATCTGTTTCTTAGCAGGTCTTAAAATTAGGTAAATACAACCTCAGATGAACAACACATGACATATTACACTGTGTCATGATTTATTTAACAAAAATAAAGCCAAAATGGAAAAGCCATGTGTGAAAAACTAAGTACAACTTATGATTCAGTAGCTTGTAGAACCACATTTAGCAGCAATAACTTGAAGTAATCGTTTTCTGTATGACATTATCAGTCTCTCACATCGTTGTGGAGGAATTTTGGCCCACTCTTCTTTACAACATTGCTTCAGTTCATTGAGGTTTGTGGGCATTTGTTTATGCACAGATCTCTTAAGGTCCTGCCACAGCATTTCAATCGGGTTGAGGTCTGGACTTTGACTGGGCCATTGCAATACCTTGATTCTTTTCTTTTTCAACAATTGTGTTGTAGATTTTCTGGTGTGCTTGGGATCATTGTCCTGTTGCATGAACCAATTACGGCCAATCTTTAGCTGTCGGACATATGGCCTCACATTTGACTCTAGAATACTTTGGTATACAGAGGAGTTCATGGTTGACTCTATGACTGCAAGGTTCCCAGGTCCTGTGGCTGCAAAACAAGCCCAAATCATCACCCCTCCACCACCGTGCTTGACAGTTGGTATGAGGTGTTTGTGTTGATATGCTGTGTTTGGTTTTCGCCAAACGTGGTGCTGTGCATTATGGCCAAACATCTCCACTTTGGTCTCGTCTGTCCAAAGGACATTGTTCCAGAAGTCTAGAGGTTTGTTCAGATGCAACTTTGCAAACCTAAGCCATGCTGCCATGTTCTTTTTAGAGAGAAGAGGCTTTCTCCTGGCAACCCTTCCAAACAAACCATACTTGTTCAGTATTTTTCTAATTGTACTGTCATGGACATTAACATTTAACATGCTAACTGAGGCCTGTAGAGTCTGAGATGTAACACTTTTGCAATTTCTCTGAGCATTGCACGGTCTGACCTTGGGGTGAATTTGTAGGGATGTCCACTCCTGGGAAGATTGGCAACTGTCTTGAATGTTTTCCACTTTTGAATAATCTTTCTCACTGTAGAATGATGGAATTAAAATTGTTTGTAAATGGCCTTATAACCCTTCCCAGATTGATGGGCAGCAATAATTGCTTCTCTAATATCATTGCTGATGTCGTTCCTCCTTGGCATTGTGTTAACACACACCTGAATGCTCCAGACCAGCAAACTGCTAAAACTTCGGCTTTTATAGAGGTGGTCACACTTGCTGATGATCAATTAATCAAGGGCATTTATTAGCAGCACCTGTCTGCTACTTAGCATCTTAATTCCTATGGAAGCAGTAAGGGTGTACTTAGTTTTTCACACATAGCTTCTCCATTTTGGCTTTAAGTTAAATAAATCATGACATGGTGTAATATGTCATGTGTTGTTATTCATCTGAGGTTGTATTTACCTAATTTTTAGACCTGCTAAGGAACAGATGATTGTTATTATGTCCTGATATGTAAAACCATGGAATTCAAAGAGGGTGTACATTCTTTTTCACACAACTGTATATCTGTCTAAGACATGCAAATGAACATACAGTAATATTTACAGTTGCTTTATGCTTTACTGTGGAGGGTTTTTGTCACTTTTTTACCCACCATAACCTTAATGACAGTGGTGATTACCTAGTCTAGTCTCAAACCTGCTAGCCATTAAGACCAGCCTCACACTGATGATACCCATCAAGGTTGAAACATGTATGTGAGTAGGTCTAATGGCTTTGCATCTCATCCCAGCCTCTGTTTAAAAGCTGTGTTTAAAACAGCATGCATTGGCTTGAGGATTGGCTTGTGTAATACGAGCTTGAGACAAAAGGTGGCACTGAGTGCTCATTTGCATGTCATTTCCCAGAATCCCTTGCTGCAGTGGAAGTGCTGTATGCTGGGTGACAATGGGGAAAGACAGGGTTGCAGACCTGTCTAAGACATGCAAATGAACATACAGTAATATTTACAGTTGCTTTATATATATATATATATATATATATATATATATATATATATATATATATATATATATGTATCTCAGGAATTAGGGGGTCCCCGAGGCTGAAACCAATGCGGTTCAGCTCAGGAGACACCCTGCTCATGTACACTATTATCAAAATCAATATTTTTAATGCATGATCACCTGAAAGTGCCGTGCATGGAGACGCAGCATCTCCATGTTGCTCTTACAGGCTGCAGTTTTTTTCAGCTATCGCGCTATAGAATTTATAGCACGACAGTATTAGGTAACTTCTCAATAGCTTATTTTATCCACACCCTCCTAATTGCAAGATTGCAAGACAACTCCTCTAATTGCAACACCTTGCCATATAATGCATTAATATTCAGATTGCCTATATTAGCATCAGTTTAGCACCTTTGCTTGCATTGAACACTCCTTAGCAGTAAATGAATTAACACAAAAATGGCAAGTTACATCTTATGATGCATAGCACTTCCATTTTTAATGTAACTTTTGCCTTTTCCCTATAACATTGTGTCGTGTGTTTCCTGCATACATTATTATATCCATGGCTATCAGCACACATTTATGGGCCTGGGACAAGTGTAAAGTTATAACATACAGTACATATCAAGCCAAACACTGTACCCTCATGGATAGTACGTGGGGTGTAAGTGCTGGCTTGTTTGTGGTCCCACAAAATTACGACTGCCACCACGAGACATAATATATTCACTGTGTATATTCACACTTACATCCCAAATCCACAAGCCAAATAGTGTGTATCCTCTATGAGTGATTATTATGAGATTTGAGCAAATCAGCAACAAGTGTTATGGATTATGGTTTATCTTCCTCATTTTACGCATCATCATCACTGTCAGCATTGTAATCGTGACCTAATACAAGCTCATCCCCACTTGAACCAACCGATAACTGTTATTTTCACTTTATAATCAAACATTTGATAGTTCATTTTGATGAATACCAGCTTCTTTACATTTTTGGGCAGTAGCCTCCTGGGATGGTCACTTACAACGTTCCCAGCAGTACTAAACACTTTCAGAGTACACACTGGATGGTGAACAGCTTAGGTAGACCATTGCCCGTCTCTATAAGTGGCTCTAGAAAGTTTATTTTCCTCCAAGTGTAGACACGGGCTGGCCCTGATGTCAACTTCTCTGTTAGGTAGGTTGTTTTAGACTTAGCAGCAGGATCTTTGGGCATGCCCTTTAAAACTGACCAGATATCTTCTTCTTCTTCTGCACCACTATTAGACTGCTGTCAGTGTTATTTTTCATTTTTTTTCATAAAGTCCTTCTGCTTCTCTACCTGATTTGACAGAAGTTTGAGTGATATGACCCGACTTTAGGTTATCTCTATCTGAACTCACTTCCTGTGTTGCCACATCAAGTAGTTTAGATAGTTCACACAAAGCTGCAACGATTTCCCATTGTGCTGGAGTAAGATCAGACCATCCTCTCCATATCTCCTGGGATGCTATGTAGCTTGTAATGACTTGTTGCTGCTCCTTAAGTCATGTAGAGGGTGCAATTCCACCTTGTTACAACCTCTTGCTTCAGTTGATAGTGTTAAAGACTGTACTTTTCTTGCAGCTGTTCTGCATGCTGCAGCCAAATGGCAAAAATGACCAGAGGTTTTAAATGAAACAGCCAGCATCTCCTGTACAAAGCTACAATATCATGTTTGACAAAATGATGTGCAATCAAGTTTATGGTGTATAGAAAACAAGGAATATGTTCAAATTCAAGTCGTAGTGCCCAGACAATGTTTGTGCCAGTATCTGAGGAGAGTCCAAAAGGGGTCAGCCATTTTGTAATGACATTCCTTGATCTATCCAAGAGATTGATAATGGTATACTCCTTAGTGAAGCCAGCAATGCATAAAGCATCTTGCCTGTGAATGAGCTCTTCCAAACTCATGCTAGTAGGCAGAGGATGAGGATAATGGAGGTGCTGCTGTAGCAGAAGCCAATACGCAGTAGGCCATCCCTGTCATTTAGTCTTTTGTTTGACAAACACCACTTGTGCAAATTCAATCTGAACCCCTTCAGTGCACATCTGCGTTGCCCCAAAGGTGGATGCCTGATGGGGTTCCCCAAGAGCTGCTCCCCTCTGCACAGAACCAGCATGCTAAGGGTAAACATGAAACATGAGACCTCTCCAATCCCTTTCTTCCTCTCACCGCCAAGCATATAGCTTCTCTCACCCTACAAGCATTAGGTTTCTCAGGTGCCTTTCTCCACCCACAAACCAGAAGAATGAGGCTTGTCCAATCCCTTTCTATTCCTTACATCAGGCTTTTCCGGTGTCTTTCTCACTCTGACCCCACAGATACATCAGGCTTCTGTGATCCCTTAGTTCTAGAGATGGGCACATTTTTTTTTGGAGAATTTGGATCCACAGGGGATCTTTGGTCCTTGGATTTTAGCGGATCAATCTCAAAAAGGGTGATTCATGTTTCGCAGATTTTTTATTATTATTACCAATACACCCCGCGTATTCCACAATTCATTGACAGATTTGTAGAATCCAATCTGCGGATTCAGCAATTTATGGCAGATTCTTAAGATTATACAAATCTGTCAATGGAATATATCCAATGGCGGTTTTTGATGAATCTGTGTGGATTAAATTGTGCAGGAGCATCAGTTCTGCCCCTCCCATTCTACATCGTCATCATGGGGAGTAAATAGGTATAAATAGCCACTCCCTTAGTCTAGAAGGCATTCTAAGCAGAGTTCATTCTTAGTTCTCATGTATGTCCTTTAAATAGTTAAAGTATTGCAATTCTTAAGCTAGGCATGTCATCGCACCTTTTAATGTTTGTAAGTCTGACAATGTGCCCTTCAAATTTAAGCGTTTTTAGAAATTATAATATATACTGTATGTATATATATATATATATATATATGAAAGAAAAAAGAAAAGAAAACAGGCGCACACCTAGTGCATTAAAGTTTAACAATAATTTTATGGAACATTTAAAATCAGACAAATGCCCACTCACAAGTATAGCGTTATTAGAAAGCAGTTATGAGATTGGCCCTCATAAGCCAGTGGTGCCGTTCGAGCCTGTAATGGTGTCCTCTCGTGCGCGGTCTCCTTCTACCGGAAGTGAACGGCACCACTGGCTTATGAGGGCCAATCTCATAACTGCTTTCTAATAACGCTATACTTGTGAGTGGGCATTTGTCTGATTTTAAATGTTCCATAAAATTATTGTTAAACTTTAATGCACTAGGTGTGCGCCTGTTTTCTTTTCTTTTTTCTTTCATAGGTATTCCTAGGGAGTTGTGATCCCTTATAAACGGGCTGCCTATACCTGGATGCATTCACTTGGAACAGGACTCTGTGACTTTTAAGGTTTTTTCTAAAGTTTTTAATAGTTTTTTGGAAAAAGTTTTTATTTTCATTTTTTCATATTTTTTATATTTTTCATTTTTCTAGATATTTTTTGTATTACAACATATATTTTTATTTTTTCCAGAAGCATTTTTTAACTATTTTGTCATGTACACTTTGTATTAAAGTTATTACACATTTTATCTTAGAATCACATAGGGTTTTTTAATTATAATATTCCACTTTAGCCACCCCATAGGTTGTATCAACGCAGTTGGCTACTTATTCACAGTTAGGCAGGTTGTTGCATTAGGCGCTCCTTTATTATTTCTGTTTTGTTTTGTTATATATATATATATATGTATATACATGTAGAGGTATCAGTACCGTGTTAGCCGAGCTTCAATAATCAAAAAATAAATAGATGATACCGTTCTGTGGCTAACGAAATGCTTTTATTTGTGCGAGCTTTCGAGATACACTGATCTCTTCTTCCGGCGATGTTACAATGAATATGGCAACGACAAGAGAACAAGAACCCCAAGGAGAGCACTCGCACACTATATGGTGAAACAGGTAAACCAGAGACCATGTGTTGATGTAGAGGAGTGAGTGAATAATAAAACTGTGTCTTCTTTATTTGAGTCGTAACTGCCCGGCCACCCACATAGAGGTCTGCCCGTGGATTAAGGACGAATGTATCCCGTGATACCTACTTGGCTCATGTTAACAGGCACTACTTGTGCACTGTTTTGCTATCTACACTATATGGACGCACACATGTTGTATGCTACCAGGCACGCTATCGTGCATTATGTAAGCAGCTACTGATCCTGCTCCCATACTGTCTGCACGCAGGCAGGGCTCCTAAGGTCCTCACTGTCGGATCTATGTATTTGAACAGGCACTATCTGTGTATTGTCACGGTTTAATTGATACACCTGTGACTCACCGAGTGTTGGGCTGCACATATACTCACTCTGACTACTCACCTGTGCTTATGTTTGCATATGCCCTCCCGGGAGAACACTGCGGTAGCCCTACGAGCATTAAAGGGAGCTAGTCATGCTGCTTTAGGTGCCACTACCTATCTATGTCACTCCACGATTTGGAGTTTCACATGTTAACAGGCACTACCAGTGTACTGTTTTGAATAACTACTGATACGCACTGATATCTGTCTCTGGGCCTCATATCTGTCCACTGTGACTATCTACCTCTGTGTGGACGTGGCCATATCCCTAACTTAGGGCATATTACTATATCACCTACTATATACTACGGTGGGGCGTATACTGATCTGGACAGCTGTTCACATCAGCAGTAGTTTAGCTAGGAGTTTAGATAGCACAGGGACTGCATCTCTGGATCACTCGTCCAATTTTAACTTTGCTGTATACTGGCTCAATAATCATCACCATTGACACACAGCGTCCCCCATATTTTATTGATCAGAGTTACGACTCAAATAAAGAAGACACAGCTTTATTATTCACTCACTCCTCTACATCAACACATGGTCTCTGGTTTACCTGTTTCACCATATAGTGTGCGAGTGCTCTCCTTGGGGTTCTTGTTCTCTTGTCGTTGCCATATTTGTATTATCCCCTGATAGCAGCACCTCCACTCCACGTTCATCCAGTCAGCAGTAGCGAGGGTTATCCTCCCCTTCCCCCCTCCCCTCCAGTTCGATGTTACAATGAATGAAGCAAGCAATAGGTATACCTTTTGCTTGCTTCATTCATTGTAACATCGCCGGAAGAAGAGATCAGTGTATCTCGAAAGCTCGCACAAATAAAAGCATTTCGTTAGCCACAGAACGGTATCATCTATTTATTTTTTTATTATATGTATATATATATATATATATATATATATATATATATATATATATATATATATATACTTGGTGAAGCTATGGTGGGTAAAAAAAGTGACAAAAACCTTCCACAGTTAAACATATGGCAAATGCAGAATCCCTTGCTGCAGTGGAAGTGCTGTGTGCTGGGTGATAATGGTGAAAGGCGGGGTTGCAGACCTGTCTAAGACATGCAAATGAGCATACAGTAATATTTCCATTATATATATATATAAAATATTAGTTATATATTTTACAAAAATTGTAATAACATTCTATAAATAGTAGTTTTACAAGCCAACAGGTAAATGTGTTGTAACTTAATCCAACCAGTAAATAAACTATTTATTCTGACAGAGATTAGGACACAGGTTGTCCCTATGCCTCTGCCTTTACATTGTAAAATTCATTTCACGCACCAACGCAGATATTAGTGTTATGTTAGTTGAGTTGTTCTACCAAATTGCAACCAATTGACTGGTACATAACAATGGGTAAAGAGAAGACACGTCAGATGTTGGTAAAAATAATCTTAATACTAACCAGGCCCAGTTACTAAATCCAAATGGAACTAGTCTGGACTGGAAGTCAGATGATGGGTCGTATAAATGAAATGTATGTAATATATAATAAAATAAAAAATGAATTCTAAAAATCTTTTTGTCTCTGCCTCTGTGTCTAAATGTTTTACTAGTGCTAAAATTGCAGCCTTAGTGACTTTTTTTTTCAAGAATCCTACTCTAAAGAGTCATTTACAGAAGTATGTACAGACAGATGCGTTTTGTACGGCAATATACCCTTTATCAAGAAGGCATCCATTATTTATCCAAACACTCTTTATGTATTTATTATGATTATCCAAGCTACTTTTGTATTAAATGCATCTCGTAAGTTCCAATGTAACTACATATACTACCAAAATGGTTAATACACATGTACTTTTTTTTAGATGCTTTCCAAATCGATTGAACAACTTCGGCAACCTGGAAGTCATCTTGAGGAAGCTGAAGAAGAGCTTCATGGAGACCATTTAATGCAAGAAGAGAAGGCTTTCTCCACTGATAAGAACATTGGATGTTATAGAATTGTGGACGACAGAATTGGAAACCTGGGATCTGTGAGGGTGAAAGAGGAACCGCCCGATAGTGATGACGAAATTCAAACACATCTCAAGAAATCTGAGCAGAAAGCAGCTTTTATGCAGCAGGTAATAGGCAAAGATTTAGCTACTGGATTTGTTATTAAGGTTATTATCTGAACTTTGAGACTGCCACCCAGAAAAGCAGCTCATGCAACGTGTCAGTTCTTTAAATAGACTTTTTTTTTTTTAAGCTTTCTTTATTGGAATTAATATATTTCTTCAAAATCACTTCACTCTTGTTCCCACAAAAGTTCCTTTTGAAAAAAAAAATAATAATAATAATAATAAAAAAAAAAATATATATATAACTTGCAAACAGGTCTATACAGTATGGTCCTTTTTGTTTCACAGCAACATATGTAGCCTCTAGTAGTGCTGTCCTTATGAATAAGAAGAATAAATAGTTGGATGAGAGTGTTTAATGTTTAAAGAGTTCACGGCTCTCGGGCTCTATTCTAGTAGGGCAGAGCATTATTGTTTCGTGTAAATGAATATATATAGCTTGTTGATTTTCAGTGCGGGGAATAACAGCCATCCCTCTGAAAATCCGACAAGGCAGATACTGTAGTATTAAAGCAAAAAAAAAAGGACTGCTGTTTAAAAAAAAATGATGAGACTTACCAGTTCCAAATGATTATTGCCACTGGAAACAATACTGCTTTCCGGGCCACAAATAATTGAGACAAAGCCAAATAAAAATATTGGGTGTATGTTATTTGTGTCGATTGGTGTATTATTGCAATCTATATGTTTCTGTCTTGAACGTTAGTCTCACTTACCTGTAAATAATATATAATAATGTAGCCTCAAGCACTGTTGTAAGCACCCTTTATAGTAAACACTGAGAAGTGAGGAGACTATGCACGAGTTTCCCCCCTCAAAAGTGGATGTGAATATATTTTTGTCAGGCAAGACCCTACTTTTGAATTGCTTAAGTCTTTTTTATGTGTTTTCATATAATGTTGCCCCTTTGACCACATTGAAGCAGGTGAACATATTGTAAAGGAAAGATATTCTGCATTTATCTACTGTAGGTATTTATCGAATACCAATAATCCACATACCGCAAGTAAATGAGATTCCAAGAATTTGTAACAGTTATACGATCAATGCAGAATGCATCGTACCACCTTTTCAATTATTGAATTTCCAACTTGTAATTTACTCCAGTGCAAGGACTTTGCATCAAGCTAGGCAACTTGGCAAGTAAAAAAAATAAAATAAATCATACACACATATACCGACAGACACAGAACAAAGTGACTGTCTGTAGCTAGACTGTCACACAGGTCCTTATTCAGGAAGCTGTGTTAGTGCGATCCGGTGCTACTGCATGGAAAGCCCATTGACCAGATTGACGCTATCGCAGTTTACTGAATAAGGACCTCAGACTGCCTGGGAAGAATAGGCCAATCTTTTGCCAATTACAGGAACAATTTTAGCTTTGAATTAATTCTTACATCATTGTTTTGTTTTTAATATTGTGTGTTTAGCACTGTGAAACATCTCATAGGAAGCAAAATATTGTCAGAAGATAAATATTGTGTTATTTTGGAAATGAAGTATATTTCACGGAAACACAGATACTGAAAAGTATTTTGAAGAGTAGTGAGGTATGTACTGATATTACGGTACCATGTACTAAAATAAGTGTTTTCATGGGTACCTAATGTTTCACAGAAAGGGATTTTCTGTAGCTGAATAGGAAGTGCCTTATGGAAACAGGAAGTCAAATTGATTCATGTACAAAGGAATCTAGAAAAATAAAGAGATTAGTATTACATGTTATCAGTTTTAATGGCCATGTTCTTGACTGATTTATTGCGAAAGAAAATAACAAAGTTGATTGAAAAGTTGTTTAGGAAGCTTTTCACTGGAATATTTCCGTTATTCTCTTTTGATGTGAACACTTTGCTTTATGCATTTTTTTTTGACGGCACGGCATTGTTCTATTAAAACATTTTTTAGTATGAATAATCAATATCAGAATCAATTTACAATAGTTTTATTTGCAGTAAAAAATATATCACTAAAGCGGAAGTATTTGCAGTAACCTTCTTGGAGCATGTATTAGTTTTGGGAAAATAAATGTATATTTCTAGCATGGTTTTATTCTTTGCTCTGAAAGTTACGGAGTTTATTTTCCATTTTTTAAACCTTAACAAGGATCTTATGAAATGGTGTCATGCAAACAAATGAAATATTTACCCTTTACACCATGTTCTCTATACATCTGAAAGTGCCTTTAATGGCATTGGCTGAGGGAGGAGAGACGTCTTCTATTCGTTTTATTTCCAGTTACAATGTATTCCAGTGCATGTAGGAAGTACACACTCCTCTCCATTTTTTCCTATAGGAAATAATTAAGAATAATTAAAATATCAAGCTCTTTGTGGGAAAAGCTGAAAGTATACACTGACCTGTCTTACATTTGCATTGGTTCCCTTGCAATGCATATACTTGCTCTACACAAAGGGATAGTATTTATTTAAAAATATATTGTGTGAGAGAAGAACCTGCTGATGAATAGAATTTGTTTGTACTTGATGATGTGAACCAAATGAAACTTGTAAAATATATGTGTGTGTGTGTGTGTGTGTGTGTGTGTGTGTGTGTGTGTGTGTGTGTGTGTGTGTGTGTGTGTGTGTGTGTGTGTGTGTGTGTTTGTATGGAACCACTGACTGAAAGGGATTGTTCGTGGTTATATGGGTTTAAATACCATATTTCTATTGGTACATATGTATGACATTTTACTCTTCTGTATTTATTTTTGCCGGTAGTGGGTTTTCTGTTGTTTTATGTTGTAAATAGATTGTATGTTCTTTTTTTGCCTTATGTTATACAATTATTCTTTTCACAAATAATGTTGTTTTTTCTTTTTTTTATGTTTCTTTTACATACTTTCTGTAAAATTTGTGCCATTAAAAACCATATTATTTGTTTTATTCTCTGTATGCATTTTAATGCTTTTTTTTATTTTGCACTTCAGACATCAGCTTGAATTATACAAAGTACTTTTAGTAAACTTAAACAAATGACCCAAATAATTTGTTTAACACATAACATACATTATACACAGGTTTATTACCAAAATAAAACGTATAGGCTTTCTTAAAGATACAGATGTCACCTCTGTTATTGACATGTAGTTGCAACTTGAACATTAAAAAAAGGATTCTTTTCTACGGCCGTAACACTATTTTTTATTTGAATGAGTTATTTTAGAATATGTAAAACAGCACATATTTCATTACATGTCTCAACAAAGGTTTCAGCTGTATTACTACGTTATGGCAAACTTGAATATTCCTTGCATTAATAATATGCTGGCTTAGAATAGAATATATGAGAGAAGTTTTGAATACAAACCACTGGGAAACATTCATGCATGTCCAGCATTGGCCAGCTTGGAACAAATACCTGTATGTTATCCTACATGGGACATGGAAGTAATAAAGTTGCTGGTATATATCGTGTCCTCTCCTAGGTTACTAGTGATTTCCAAGGCCCATGGAAAACAAGGTAATCCTCAGGGCAAGTTAAGGGGACCACCACCCTCACAATCATTGAGTTGTCAGCACTGCACAATAATGTCTTCTATATATTAAAAGCATTCATTATGAATGTGTATCTTTTTATTTGCGTATATCACTGGCATTGTGGAATCCCTGTGTAAACTGTATTTATAACTGAAGAATATATTTCATAAAAGAAGACTATAAGACATAAGAAAGAAATATGGGGCTGCTTTGCACATACCAAGCCGAAATCAGCTTACTGGGCAAATGCAAGAATAATGCCAGTGTAGCTAATAGTAGAAGTCACGTCTGTACTATAAACCTTTTCTATATTATTTTACCAAATATGCTTGACAAGAGGGTGTTCATATATATTGTTACAGTTCTTAATTATATACTAAATAGACATTGGCAATACACGACATTTGTAAAAAAAAAAAAAAAACATGTGACCAGTACTACCAAAAAAGAAAGAAAAAAAAATAATAAATTACAGTACACAGAAGAAATATATGTTATTTGATATAACATACAGTAGAGGTACTCAGCCTCTATTAGAAGTACAGTAACAAACGTGACCTTGGAATGAGTGGTGGTATTGTGGACCAGGTATAGCATTTTTTGCAGGTCCTTATCACTATTTTATTAGAAAAGTTGATTTGAAGAGAATGCACTTTTGGCTGTTTTTTTAATCCGATTAAATAGTATGCAAATAGCTTTGAAAAGGGGCCTTTTTACAATATATTTCTCCCCCTGCATTTGTTTTATATATATTTTTTGTATTTTTCTTGATACTACTTTTTGATACACCTTCTCATATAATATATACCCATTCCTTTCCTTATCCTACGTCACATTGCAGAAACCTGTTTTGATTTTTGTTTTGTTTCTGGAAGCATGTAAAATGGCTGACATTTTTTTCCCCCATTGGAAATAATAATTTTAATGTCTTTATATTAAATGCATATTACATCATTTTGAAGGCGAATTATACAATAAAAACAGAATGCTAAATGCTTGAGTGCCGTGAATTTCTTTGGTTTCTCAGAACACTCAGTGGAAATATTTTACTTTTAATACAATATTATAGGCTACGTAGTACATTGCTCATGTACCTCCAAGGTAAGATTAATATTCAAGCTGCCAATTGATCAATGGCTCCCAAGGTGCTTTGTTATATGTTTGCATTATAAAGCAATTGTTTTATTAACTGACTGGATGAGTTTGGGAAAGACAGTTGCCTTGTACAGTACATAGAAATGTGATATATGACTCTGTTGTGTCTTATCATTGTTTCTCTTCATATTTTGTTTGTCAGTAAAACTGCCACGGAGATGGTGCCATTTTAAAGCAGCAATGTGTGAAACATCCTATGTTTTTTTTTTTTAAAGATAAATCAGTTCTTTATTATTTGATCATACTGTCTAAAAAAATGTTTTACCCCGAATGCCATTTTTAATGATTTTTTAAATGTACTGATTATCCTTTGGTTGCTATATATATACATATAAAATCAATATTTCCTAAAATATAATTATTACGAAATATTCAGCAGTAAAGGGTTAAAGGTTGGATTGAACCAAGTTGTTGTACTCCATTTGTTCTTGATTTTCAGAGTGTTCCATTTGTCCTTCGGTTGAGTGGGATTTATTCTTGGGTGAAGAACTGTAGGTATCTCAAAGTGGCCTGCAGAGAATTTTCTGCTTAGGGGAGAAAAGTAAAATACTATTAGGTGGGCGAATGAATCAGTGTTTTTCAGACCAGCACTGAATGGCTGCACGGTTTTCCAGAACCAAGTGTACTGTATGTCAGTAGTGTCTTTTGATTTTATAAACCGATGTAATTTTACGGGGTGTTGCTATGGAACTGTTGATGTTTTTTTGAATCCTGGCTTTAAAAAAATAAACCTTTTGTGTGTGCTCTCTCACCAATGTACTGGTGTGTCCTTGTTTGATGGTATCACAGCCTTGAATAGCTAATACAGGATTTCTGAGCAAAACTGTGAAAGACAGAGCCCTTTATTCTGAACTACAGTATGCCAAAGGTTTGTTAGAAGTTCCCAACCTATGTTAGAAAATTCCACAATGGTTCCTCCTACAATCTCTGGATGTCATAGATAGACCAATCTAAACACACTAACTTTGAAAACTTTAAATAGTTATATTGTAAGTGACTGTTTTGTAAGGCCAACATAATCAAGTTTGGACCACTGAAATCTTTGTTGCCATTAGTTTATTAGTTCATTTTGGTTCTAAAAGACATTGCAACTTTAAAGGATGGCTATATTACAGTTGTTAATTCTAAATGAATATAAGGTAGAAGTGATACCTTTATTGGCTAGCTAATGGTCAAAACGAGAGTTGTTAATGCTCTCTGCTTGATACATAGCCCCAAGGATGTGTTTTCATTGGAGCTGTCATTAGACAATAGGATATTCATTAATGGATAATGTCAGCTCATTGTTTGTAACAGAGGCTGCAGAAAGTACCCATGCTGTGCAAGGTTTAATGAGCTTTGTGTTAATTTTCAGTGTGTAATAAGTCATATTAAAAAGTAATTTGAGTAATTATGACCTGGAAGTTGGTGAGGAGGTATGGAAGATGGGGCTTCTCTAACTCTCTCTTTCTCTAGCAGTGCGCTCATTCCTCAGTACAGCTGTCTCTAACTCCTCTCTTTCCCTGTCTCTAGCCCTAGTAGAACACCCTGTAAACCACCTCTTTCCACATCACAACTCTCTCACCTTCCGCTCACCCCCAGGAGACTGTTTTATAGGCAATTTGCAGCAGGTCACAAGATTAGCATGACAATTTTATTGGTTTTGTTCAGTTCGATGTATTCATTACATTACCGTCCATTCAATATACATAACTGTAGGAAGCATTTACATCAATGTAATTGCAAGAAAAAAGGAATAGCTGTAGGAACTAATATAGAGCCAAACATTGTTATTTCAAGATGTTAATATCCCTGAAGACAAAACAAATAATGTGTGTTAAATGCAATGCATCCTTTATTTGTCATCTTAGGAGGAAAGCATATGAAGAAGTGAAACATAAGACAAAGCTTAATATTATAGTCAGTAACAGAGGCAATAATTATAAATGTATAATTGAGTCGACTATTCTCATTTTGCAGTGTTTAACTCTCCAATCATATAATTGTAGCCCCGAGGTAAAATTTAGCTCCCTGACCTCCCTCCGCGCTTACCGGGTGGTCGTGGGTGCCGCCGGAGGCAGCGGTGAACCCGCCGGGAGAACGCGAGGGTGGGGGCCAGTGCAGGGAGCGGTGCAGGCCGGTTGCCGGGGACGCGATCGGGCCGTCGCTAGGGCCGCGATCGCGTTGCCACCGGCTCGGCGGCTAGGAGAGAGTGCGCCGCCATTGCGCGTAGGTTCGCGCATGCGCAGGAGGCGGCCAGCGCGCGATAGGACCCCAGGGCAAGGGAGAGGTCGCGCGAGAGTAGGGAAGAGGATAGGAAGGTTGAGGCGGCCATTAGGGGTTCGCGCATGCGCGAGGGAAGCGCGCACGCGGCCCCAATGCATTAGGCAGCCCCTGGGAACTACAATTCCCAGGAGGCTTAGGGAGGCAGAGGTCAGGTGCTCCCTAGTGGCCAATAGGGCTGAAGGAAGCTCAGCCCGGGAAAATAGATACATTTCCCGGGCTTTGCATGCGTCAGTCAGGAAGGAGCAGAGGAAGGAGTAGGAAGGGTGCAGGGAGCTCGTGGCTCCTGCATCAGGTAAGGGTTCTCCCTAGATCCCCAGGCAGGCCCCAATTCCCGGGTAAGGGTAGGGGGTAACTGAAGAGGGACGCCTTAGACTGAGGAGGGACGCCTTAGCTAGGGAGGTGACCCTTGAGTGTGGGAAGTGCTGGTTTGGTAGTGCCACAGCGGAGAGTGCTGTGGGCACTGTCAAAGAGGCACAGTGTGCAAGCAGTGGGATTGCTGCGGGATCCAGGTGGCTGTGTGTGATTGCAGCTGTCTGGGTGTGTGTCGCTGCATGTGCTGGCACAGTGCGTGCAGTGTGTGTGCACGGTGTGAATCCCTGCAGGCTGACAGTGTAAGCTGAATGTTGGCTGCAGGTGTGTTAGGCTGCTAGGATTAGCAGATACAGTTAGGACTGGGTAGCTAGGGGAAGGGGGGGCAGGTTATGTCCACAGGCCCTAGGAGTTTCCCTCAAGCCATCCCAGGTTGCGGTTCTTCAGGGACAGGCCCTAGGTTAGGGTTGCTGTCACTCCAAGTAGTAGTTAGCGATAGGAGGAAGCGGCGGTTGCTGTTCCCACGCGGTTGGTGTTTTGCCGTGGTCCGGTTGCAGTTCCCGTTGAGCGGTGGGACCCTCGTTGGGGTCCACCGGCAGAGTACCTGGAATAGGATCAGACGGACGTCTGACCCTTTTAGAAGAAAGTGTGTCGCGGTCCCGAGCATCGGAGTGCTCGGAAGGTATCTTCAATATTATAAAGTGCACCAACTGGGCCCTAGCTTAAATAGTGACTGCGCAGTCACCCACGACCTCCGTAGGAGTTACGAGACATTGGGTGTGGGGTGATCACAGGACACTGGGTGGGGTACACCAGACATTGGGTTGATGTGATGCGGGTAGAGCATCTGGTTATGGTGATGTTATGTAATGTGTTATATGTGTGTTAAGTAAAGTGTTAGTTATTGGTTATCGTATCTGTGTGTTATTGTATTTCTTACTCAGGGCTATCTTTCCTCACGGGGGATCCTGGGTAAGTGGAAGCGCTGCACCAAGTAAGGGTAAGGGTTTTTCCCCAGGCTCCCAGCTAGCGGAGGCTCAGATCTCCTGGAGCCACACAGGTTATGCAGTACCAGTAGTCCTTTAGAGCAGGTGTGTTGCAGGGAAAGGGACCGGTTAGACCACGAGGGGCCAATGTGGGATTGGGTGGGTCAGCCGGTTCACAAAAAGGGCTACATAATTAAGGTGTGTCAACTAAATAATTGTTGGAGCTATGACCTGTTGCTGAAGGGTGGTATTGTCTAGAAAAATGCGAGAAAGCATTTCTTCAATAAAAGGATAGTATATACAAGACACCCTACCAAAAAGTGTGAATAGAAATGTAGCGCACTTCTCTCCCTCCCTCTCCCCGGTGGGAGATGTGTAGCTACGGTGTGTGTGGTGCAATACCTATGGTCCATAGGAGGCCTGAACCTACGCTGCTTGGAGCCTGGGGTGTATCCTGGAACGATGCTCGTAGCACCTCCACCTGTGTGGGATTCTAGGGTGTAGAATGACCCCTGACACAGGACCGTAAACAATACACAGGTATGGGTAAAACAGTTTACTATATGCATAACCATTATAAAAATCATAACAATAGTGTCACCCTGTAACACCAGGCCTCACAAGGCCGTAACCCCACACTGTGTTCCCTAACACGTGTCCTTAGAGTCCTACACACACCCAAGTGTGTGAGACAGCGCTGCCCACTAAAGTTGAGGTATAGGTTGGTGCACCTGTTGTGGTGAGGTACCTGCTGGGTGATGCCACACTAGGGCGCGCAGATGCTATCCACGGATCCAGGAAAGTGCTCCGCGATCCCTCAGCCTCCAAGGTGGGTGGCTCCCGCATTGAGTGATCCACCTTTAGAATGTCTCTCAATCTGCAGAGGGTGATACAGTCTGACCACCAAGGGCCAGGATGCCAATGCTTCCTGGCTTTGTCCCTCACTTTTACTAGTTCTACAGGGCCGTGTCCCTATCCTATGGTCCGGTCCCTACAGCAACCACAAGCTGAGGGGAGTCGGGGCCTGGCTGGGGCCTAACAGGGGTTTCCTGGCCTAGTGCAGGAGTCACAGACCCCTGCACATACCTCCTACCCTGTTCTTGTCTTAGCTCCGACTGACTAACGTGGTCTAAACGCGCAAATTGTTTTTCTTCCTCAGCCGGAAAATGCTGCAGCCCTATTGGCTCTGCTGGCTCTGCTGACTAACAGCCCCTGGGGCTGCTGGGGATTGTAGTTCCCCATGCGGAGTCTATAGGCAATGGCCGCCGCTCTGCCTAAGCTACTGCGCATGCGCAAGCCTCTCTTCCGACTGGCCACCGTCCCTGGTTACTCTGCGCATGCACAGCTTTAAAGATGGTGGTCCCACTAGCCGGGTGCACCTCGGAACCTCCGCAACATCAGAGCGCTCCCAGCTCATTGCCCCACCTGTCTGGCTAGCTGCCAGGTTTGCCGCTGACTCCGGCGGCCCCCGCGCCAACCACCGAAGCGTAGGTAGGAAGGCGGGTCCAGGGAACCCTGTTACAGAAATATGCTCCAGATGTGCCCAAGCCTTGCTTTATGCCATTTACATGTTTCTAAATCAAGATGAATATTAAATCAATATGTATCAAATGATTAGATAATTACATTCATAATAGTCCAGAAAATTAGTTCATACTTACATTGAAACTATTAAGATTATTTAAGCACAAATCAGCTATTTTAAGCTTTCAAACTTCCTGTGCTCAACATTAGTTAAGATCAAGGCCAGTGCAGCCACTAGGCGGACACACAGGGCCTTCTTCTTTCTTCTGCCTATCCACAGTAGGAACATCTATTCAGATTAGTTGAGGAGGGGGGAAGAGGATGTAAAATACAAAGGGGTGGGGAGTGAAAAAACAGAGGAGGGGGGTGCAAAAACAGTAAAAGGGAGGTTAGAGGGGTGGGGGAGAAATAAGGGTGGGGAGAGAGAGAGGAGTGGGGGAAGAGAGTGTGGGGAAGAGAGAGAGAGAGGGGGGGATAAATAGAGCATTGGGGATAAATAGAGCGGTGGGGGGTAAATAAAGGGGTAGAAGGTAGAGGAATGGTATGGGAGAGATAGGGGGTGGGAGGTAGTGAGAGGAGGGGTGGGAGGTAGAGGGAGGAGGGTGGGAGAGAAAAGGGTGGGGGAGAGATAGAGGTGAGGGGGGATTGTGGGGGTGGGGGAAGAGGGGTTGAAGAGAGAAGGGGGGTGAGAGAGATGTGGGTGGGAGAGTAGAGTGGGGAGGGAGAATGAGAGGTCGTGGGCTGGTAAAGGGTGGGGGATGGAGAGAGTGGGTGGGAAAGAGAAGGAAAAGAGGGTGGGGGTGGGAGAGAGAGGTTTGGGGTGGAGGGGGAGAGAGATGGATGGGTTAAGAGAGAGAGGGGGTGAGGTGGGAGAGAGAGAGGGTAGGTGGAAGGGAAGGGTGGGTTGGAGAGAGAAGTGGGGTAGGAGAGAAAGATTGTGGGTGGTATAGAGGGGTTTGAATGGGAGAGGGGGTGAGGTTGGAGAGAGTTTGTAGGGGGAGATAGGGTGGAGGGTATAGAGGGATGGGGGAGAGAACGGTGAGAGGGAGAGATGATTGGGTTGTTAAAAAGGGATGGGGATGGAGAGAGAAGGGTGGGAAAGATGGGGAACAGAAGGGTGTGCGAGAGAGAAGTTTGGGGTGGGGGAGAGAGAGGGGGTGGAGTGGGAGAGAGAGGGGGTGGGGTGGTAGAGAGAAGGGTGGGTTGAAGTGAGGGGTGGGTTGGATAGAGGAAGGGTGGAGAGAGAAAGATTGTGGGGTGGGATAGGGGGGTTTGGGTGGGAGAGTGGGGGTGAGGTGGAGAGAATTTGTGGGGGGCGAGAGGGCTGGGGGAGAGTTAGGGTATAGAGGGACGGGGGGAGGGGGGTGGGAGGACAGATAAGTGGGTAGGGATAAATGGGTGGGGGATGGAGAGAGAGAATGGGTAAGAGGTGGAGGGAGAGAGGGGAGGAGTGCAGGGTATAGAGGGATAGGGAGAGAGGGATATGGAGAGAGGGATGAGGGAGGGGAGAGATGGAGGGGATATAGGGGTGGTGGGGTGGGGAGGGAGGGGTGGGGGGTATAGAGGGATGGGGGAGAAAGGGGTGGGAGGGAGAGGTGAGTGGGGTGGGAAAAAAGGGTGGGGGATGGGGAAGAGAGAGGTGGGGAGAGAGAGAGGGGGTGGGGGTGGAGAGAGATGTGGGGGAGAGAGAGGGGGTGGGTGAGAGGGGTGCAGGGTATAGAGGGATGGGGGAGAGTGGCATATGGGGAAGGGGGAGAGAGGGATGCGGGGAGAGATGGCGGAGTGAGGGGTTGGGTGGTGAAAGGTGGGGAGGGTGGGGGAGACGAGAGGTGGTGGGGGAGAGAGATAGGGTTGGGTGGAGGGGGGGATAGAGGGTGGGGTGGAGGGGGGGAGAGAGCACCATCTATGTACTTACAGTAGTGCTTCACAGCAGTAAAACATGTACTGTAACAAAATAATATGTGACTCATGGGAAAAAACACTTAAGACATAAGCAAACATTAGGAAAAGGAGTCCCTGCCCAAAAGAGCTTCCAATCTAATCTTTCACCATTCTGCAGTGTGAATGGTTAGAGAAAGCAGGTTCCAGAAGATACAGAATTCAGCCCACCTAAAGTACAATCTCAATACACCTTAGCTTCTCTATTGTGGAAGAAAATCTCCCTTACAGTACCTTTTTTTTTTCTTTTTCTTCAAAAAAAAAAGGCTTCATCCCAATTTCCAATCAATCATTTTTTATTGGTAGACAAAGGTCACAAATGTGTCTGAGCTAGTTATATAAATATCATACTCCTCTTTCTCATGAAATGTCATGTTTCATTCTGAGGGAGTCTTTAGGCTATAGATTAATGAAACTGTGAACTATCAAGAACAATATTGATATTTGTTGTAAAGCAGGAATTATCTCAATCAATTTTGATATATAAGTTGTAAAAAGAACGATTCCTGCGCTCCTACCAATTAGGCTAAAATAAAATAGTAATCTCATGAATAAGGGTTATTTAGTTAAACCCTTTGGCCAAAGCGTTATAAGCCTGCAGCCAACGTCAAGGCATAACCGAATTTGCAGGTACCCTCACTGAATATATGTAATTATTGGCCCATGGACTGGTGAAAAATGTGACAAAGCCCTGAAAGGGTTAAATAAAGCATATGTTTTGTGAGTAATGCAATTAAAAGCTGGATGAAGCCAATATCATAAATTTGTGCACCCACAGTTTACCTCTATAGTAAGGTAACTAGGAGCGCAGGAATCGTTCTTTTTGTTTTTGTATATGTCAGGCCTATCTTTTTACCAGCAGCAAACTTCTATAGGGAGGAGCGCGGTAATATGTTGTAACGTACACTAACATCTCTGTATGGATACATTTTGGGTGATATAAAACAAATTAACATGCTGATCTCACTAAAAGTGAGAATAATTCAGCAAAACCCACACAAAGAGTGCAGTATGGGTAGGGCCACTGAGCTTTCTCGGGGCGGAGTATCCACCTGCACCCCCCCCCCCTTGTCAGTGGCACTGTGAGTCCCCCTCTCTTTCTCTTACACTTCCTCTCTCTCTCTCTCCCTCTCTCATTTTCCATCTCCCACTCACCCCCCCCCCACCTTTTTCTCTCACTCCCCCTCTCTCTTACATCAACCTCTCTTTCTCACTCCCCCTCTCTCTTTCTCACCCATCTCTCTTTCTCTCACCAAATGCAGCAAGAGGTGGACTCCTCCACTGTCCGGTGTTGGTGTCTCCCTGTGCTGCTGGTCATTAAAGTTTTTAGGGAGCTCAATATAAACGGCGTGGCGCCCGGCTGCACATTAGGTATCCTTCACCTCCCTTTGACTGCGTTCCTCTGCGCTGATGTCAGCCTGATGATGTCACTATGGGTGCCCGGATGGGAGAACTAAGTTTCACCTGGACACGTTCAGTTTGTTTTTTTGAGATGCAGACATGTGGGAGCACAGCACTTGCCGTGGCATCTGACTTCATTCTCAGACAACAGATACCACAAGGGTACAGTAGGACAGTGTTTCATTGTAAGCGAGACAGGCATCTCTTTATTTATTTATTTATTTCTAAAATGTTTTACTGGAAGTAATTCATTGAGAGTTACTTCTTGGTTTCAAGTATGTCCTGGGCACAGAGTTATGATGACAGATACATGTTTAAAAATACATGGTTACTTTAGGTGAACAGGTTTATACATTATATAAAGACATTGCATTACATTAGGTGAACAGGGCCATACATTATATATGAAGACATTGCATGAACAGTTAAAGATAAAATAAGTTATACTGTATGTGTATGGAACAGTTACAGACTACATTAAAATATGAGACAGCTTTAGGTTTGAAAGAATTTGGACCCGTGGACCCGTGGACCCGTGGCGGCTTTGAGAGTCTCCGGTAGATTGTTACAGTTGTTGAACTTTGGGCCATGAGTAGTCCCTTGGAGTCAGATCTCAGGTGATAAGTGCTGCGTGTGGTAGGGGTGAGGAGCTTGCTCAGGTAGATGGATAGCTTGCCCAGAATGTATTTGAAGGCGACAGGAAAGATGAACTTTGCGACTAGACTCGTGACAGCCAATCTCATTCTTTGAGCATTTCACTGTGATGTGTGTTGTAGTTGCATTGGAGGACGAAGTGGCATATTGAATTGTAGAGGGTGTCTAGTTTCTAAGGTGAGTTTGGGGGTGCCGAGCCATATACTATGTCCCCATAGTCTATAACTGATATTAGCATCTGCTGTGTGATGCACTTTCTTACCAGCGTGCTTAGGGAGAATTTGTTCCTATACAGTATATGCAATTGAACAAAGAGTAGGAATGATCTGCAAAGCTGTGCAGCTAGTTCGTCTGTCAGACGCTGCAGACACCACACTGCAGGAAACACTGGAAACAGGTACCGCGTATCAAATCTAAAGAACCATAATTGATACTTCTCTTCGTCACTTCTTCTAAACACCATCAATATGAGCCAAGAAAGCAGAATTTAATATTGCTTTCCCACCTGGCTATCAGTCTCGCAACTTACCTGTCAGGTTCACTTATTCCTGCAAGGTGAGCTTTATCCACTCCTCTGTCACTCTGCCCTTGTTGGCACAGATACAATTTCTCTGATCCAGGTTTTTAATCTTCACTTTTTCTCACCATTTATATGAATCTAAATTAAAAAAATATATTTTCTTTGATTGAAGAATGTAGTCATTATTTGTATCCTTTTTGTTTTTATATGAGACACATTAATCCTTTTTAATTCACTAGTGCAGCTTAATAGAAAGCATTTTTTTTATCATTAGTAAGTAAAAGTTACGTTTTCGTTTCACGCCATCAAGCATTCACTTCAATTTAGTGGTCTGTTTTATTAATACTTTTGTATAGTCACATTAAATGTATTTGTTTCCTTATTTGAAGAAATACTACACTGTTGCTTAAGGGATCACTTTTTCTTCCTCAAAGCAGCAATACTATTTTCCAACTTTGTTTCTTATTTGTATATGTAAAGCACGTGGCAATGTATAATTCTACATTCTTACCTAAGCTGGCAATCATTTGGTGCTCCTGTTATAAATGTTTAAAAATCCTGATTCTTTGACTAACATAATGGCTGCCTCAGTCAGTGTAACTCAGCAGCTACAATGTATCCTTATATTACTAAGGTAACATGATCTATTGTTACAGTTTACAACTCAAATGATCACAAATAGGAAAGTTTTGCAAAGATCTTGCATTGCTTGGGAGGTGCTTGCTACGACCTGCTATAGAAATCAAAGCATGCTTGGTATAATAAAACTTATTAAAAATGGCATTAAGAGATGAATAAAAAACAAAAAAAAGTCCCTATTGTCTGATACTACAGAACTTATTTATAAGATTTCACATATTTTGCTGCTTTAAGGTTATTGCTCTATGTATGTATGTATGTATTACATTATATTAATATTATATATTACCTTGAATAACCCCCCATATCTCTACATCATATGTCATATTATATCTGACATATATATCATCATACTTTTACTTATTTTGAACAAATATTAAACATATACTCAAATATACATTATAAAACCTACATTACCATTGGTTTACAGTTCTTTGATGATGTTAATGCAGCATTAAGTTAATCAAATTCTTACCAAGCACTTTAAGCAAAAAAAATAATAATGACAAAAAAGCTGATCTGCAGACAGTAGGCAATTCTATTGTTGTACATCCCGACTGACATGAAAAATGTGTAATTACACAGGAGAATAGTTTTATATTGTCAGCCTGAAAAGTTGAAATTGTGTTTTCTGTTCTACTAGTTAGGTTCATGATATTCTGGATCCCAACAAGACTGCATATCTTGGGGAAATGATCCGGATCCCACGATGACATGGAGATAGGTTGATAAGACTATACTATTGAATATATCTCAGTGATGATGACCCCAGAAAGTTCAAAGACAGAGCTAGAGAAAAGCTAGAAATATTAATAATGGAAACTTAGTTCATGTTATATCCTTTTTTAAACAAAACATATCATTCCTAATGTCATTTTTCATCCAGTCCTCAACTGGTTTCATATAACAAATTCAAATGGTATAAAACAGATCAAAAAGCCAAGTGATGTAGGTAGCCTTATTCAATGATAAGAAGTTAGCATACTCACTACTTTTTATGTGCACTGTATAAACACTAACTTTGGCACATCGCTTAAACTGGGGACCTCTCTCTGGACCAATTTAACATAAAATATTTACTGTTACAGTTTGTGTGTGGCCAGGGAATGACATATGGAAAACATGTTTCCTGTTATTTAATTACTCGAATCACGTGCCAGCCTGAGGCATGTCATTCTGAACCTCTAAAGCTCTTTGTCTGTCAGAGAGATGGACAATATATTGGCTTTGTTTAGTTGCTCAGTAAGCTTCAGATAAAGCCGCTCAAATACTGGCTGTTTGTTTAACCAAAACTTTGCATTTTATTCCCATTTGGCTTTGTTTTTTCTCATAGAATTAAAATATCTGACCTTGGTGTGCTGCAAATGAAAATATTTTGAATAACAGTAAGGACCTTCATTTTAAAAATGTTCATGCAACAAACAAATAGCAGGAAAGACATTAAGAGGGTATTATTCTAAATTTGGCAATATTATAGCACAGTTTAATGTTCCATTTATAGCGGTTTGATCAAATGCAGTTAATACTTTTAAGATTGTACCCCCTTTGCCATTTTGTAAGTACACATACCAAGATTAAAAATGTAACTTTTTACCACTTGGATGAGCTTAAAGAAAATATTTGTTGGACAGTGATTTTGCTTATGAATAATACTGTACCTTTCATTGTGGCTCTTGCCAATGTCTTTTAGGGGCGGAATATACTGTATGCAGTATATATATTTTTTAAGGGGAAGAGGAAATTAGATAGGAGGAAAAGTAGCTTGCACAAGCCAGGAGCAACACAACATACAGTAGAACTTCAAGAAACTTGCAGGTACACACAACTCAACCTGCCTCACTATGGTGAGGCTGCCAAATTAACCTGGGAAGACAGTTACAACGATAATCAGCAGCTATTGAAGAAACCAACCACCAACCCATTTCATTTCTTAAGTATTTTTCCAACAGAAAGGCATTCACTTAACAGCACAAACTCTCTCATCATGTAATTGAGCAATTGAACATCCTAATATGTATGCAGCCAGGCAAAGGCTGCATAGGGCAAAGGGGAGATCCTACCCTTACAATCCAAGGCTCAGATTCTCAAAGCTCAGAGCTCATAACGTCATGTTATCAAAATCAGTAACGGACCTTATGTTCCCTGAGGTTAACGCCAATCCATAAAGCTAATTAAATGCAAAAACAACAGCTGTTAATCATCTCATTAGAATAGGCTTAACACCATATTAAGATAGCAGTGCCTTGCGCTGAGAGAGAAAGTGAGAGATAGACCGATGAAACTAAAGTCTCAGGTGCTATATCCCCTCAACCAACCTTGAAATAACATGTACTCAAAAAAGAGCACACATGGGATATATTCTAATAAGAGTCATTACAATCTACTTTGCATATCCTATAAGTATATCTCCCAGGTATTTCTGGTGTGCTCTTTTTTTTAGCAAAAATGGCTCTCTGCGTGATCCTCTCTCTCCTCTTTTGCATATAATTAGTACGAGCACAAGTGCCCATTATGGCTGAAAACAGAACTTAACACTGCGTTAGTGAACTTTGAAGATATGTGGAAGTAGCTTTGTGAGGCGGTGCATCTGCTATGCGGGAAAAATTGAACCGGACTGCAGTCTGCTTGCGCAAAAACTATTTATTGGCACATAAAAAAGCAGCAAGGGGGAAAAAAACCTCTTACGAGTTTCACGCAGACAACTGCGCTTTATCAAAGACTAGTAACACATTAAAAAACACACCGATTCTATATACCCATAGTGCCCCAGCTCTGTGACCAATGAACTTCCGGAAACCGAAACATCCCCACACCTGAGGTATGTATAACCTTCTCTATTTGTAATCAGTGGTAGGGGAGGCATTACACAGAGCAGGGGAGCCGTGGGTGTACACCCATAAGTATACCATAAACTTGGCACTAGTATTTAACCCCTTCATTGCCTTGGCAGTTAGCCGCTAAGATAATGAAGCTGCCTTTAAATGTATTTTTACTGCATTGGATGGAAGTCGGGGGTCTCCAGAGTTGATATTAATGTGTATCAGCTCTGGAGACTCCCGGCTTCAATCCGATGAAATAAAAATATGTTTTTTTTCTAAGTCCTACTCTTAAATCCCATCTCACCACCCTTGGGGTGGCGAGATGAGATCTGTGATAAACTCGCTAATTCAGAGCCTCGAAAAGATTATCGGGGCTACTAGAATAGCGTGAGCTTATCAAAATGGCGCTCTGGAGCTGTTTTCAGCTACTGTTCGATGTGTTGTAATAGGAGCAAGACCACTCGGGAAAATGCACTCGCTGAATGATTTTTACAGGTTATCGAAGTTTTCTGAATAGCAAACTGGCCAAATTGTTCGGAAACTGCTTAAAAAGCTTGATGAGTTTGTTATTAAACCTACTAGAGTATGCCCCGAAGTGGTAAACTGGCCAAATTGTTCGGAAACTGCTTAAAAAGCTTGATGAGTTGGTTATTAAACCTATTAGAGCAGGGTTTCCCAAACTTTTTTTTCCGTGACCCGGTTATTTTTGAACTTCTCCTTCGTGACCCACTAAAAATTTTAGCGCCTATAGGGCCTGCACAGACACACACACACACACACACACACACAGCCACTGATACACACACAGACACACACACAGACACTGATACACACACACACACAGCCACTGACAGACACGCAGGCTCTGACACATGCAGCCACTGACACACACATTGATACATACACACAGCCTCTGATATACACACACGCAGCCACTGACACACACATGCAGCCACTGACACACACGCAGCCACGGGAGGTGAGCTCGGGAAGCTGGCCGCGGGGGGAAGCGGGCCGCAGTAGGAGCTTGTACTTCCCCCTCCGTCCCACGTAACGTGCGGGCCGCAGAGGAGCTGGTACTTCCTCCTCCATCCCACGTTGGGAGCGGGGGGGAGGAAGGGAGCGGGCCCTGCGCAAGCGCGCGGGACCGCGGGGGGGGAATCGCCGCCATTTTTTTAAAATTGAGCAGGGGGGGAGGGAGACACCGGGTGGCCAGCCTCGCTGCGACCCAGCAATTTTGGTGCCGTGGCCCGGTGCCGGGTCGCGACCCACCATTTGGGAAACGCTGTATTAGATTATGCCCCTTAGAGGTCAATCCAGCATAATTTTCACATTTTGCTATAAAACCTAAAGGGGGTCAGTTTCCTGACTTTTAATTGGTTCTGTTGCTAGCATGGAAGGCACTTCTTAACTTATGCAGGTGCTTCTACAGTAAGCATGCTTAGAAATCAATATTGTAGTGGTAATATATACAGGGGTCCCCAGCACACAATAAAGGAATAAAGACAACATTTGTCAACAAGAGAATCAATGGTATAGACCAACTATTTTGGTTTATCAGTTTATTATTTATCCTTATCATTCATTTGGTGAGAGGTAGTAGGTTGAAGGTGTGTAAAGTAGGGAAGTACCATAGGCTGTTTTCAGTCTGTTGGAACAGGCATGATTAAGGGGCATTTGGCTCCGAAACGTCACCCCCCTACATTTTTATCGCCTTAACCTTTACGTGTATTGTACATTGTTCCCCTTCCTTTTGTTGTTTTTATTTTGTTTGTTTTATAAACTTGTTCTTTATTTGAATTTTGTTGTTTTTTAGTGTTTCATCCACCTTGTTCCCCTTCCTGCCCTCCTCTCACTCTGTACTGTTTTCTCCATGAGATGTACTCTCCAGACCCTATGCCAGGGCTGATTTGTAGCTGCTATTACATTCAACACATTGATTCTCTTATTGACAGATTTTGTCTTTATTCCTTTATTGTGTGCTGGGGACCCCTGTATATATTACTGACTTGCTTGGGGGTTAAAGGTCACCCCTTGTTCCCATGCACCATATCATTTACTTTTCATATGGATTTGGTTGTGGAGTGCTACCTAGCACACATATGTAACGGGTATTCCCCCATGCAATCGCATATAATTTGTGTGTGCGGAGAACTCAGTGTTACCAGGTGTGGTGCTTTACCTGTTAAGCTCACAGGGGGCCTAAGCCTCCGCCACGGGGAGCCTGGGGCACGAATAGCAATAACAAAAGTAACCTCGTTCTCGGTGCAGCGCCTCCCCCTGCGGCGGCTCCCACCCGAGGGGGAGTGATCCTCGCAGGACAATATATATATCACACAACAGCATATATATTACAACTAATAACTTTACTTGTGACCATAGAACGAACTTGCATATAATAACCGATGTCCCTCCCTAGAGGAGAACCTACTACGGCATCTCGCAGGACGCAACCTCCTCACACAAGGTGATCCCACCACGTGTCCAGTAACCCCCACACAATGTCCCACAGTCTAGAGAGAGAGAATATGTATGACTTCGCAGTCACTATTTAAGCTAGTAGGATTGTTGGTGCACTTGTTGTTACTGGGTACCTGCCGAGCACTCCCGTGCTCGGGCCTGCAACGGCTTCACAAAGGATCAGACGAGCTCCCACAAGACATCCAGGATCCACCCGCGTGGTGATCCGTCAGGGGCGATCCCACCCTGAAGATAGTCCAGCTCTGTTTAATGGCAGAGACTTGAGCCCAAGTCTCTCCGCAGGAACCGCAGCGTCCACTGTGTCCCTAACTATCAAACAGCTAATGGGGCAGGGCCCCTATCCTAGGGCCTGTCCCTATAACACTCAGCTACTGGTGACTCAGGGCTATCTGGGGCCTAGGGGGATGCTGGCCTAGTGCAGGGAGTTACTGACTCCTGCACCCTACCTCCTTCCCTTAGCTGCTCCAGTCACCAACTGCCAAACGTGCTGCAAGCCCGTGAAAATGTATCAATCTCCCTGCAGGGAGATGCTGCAGCCGTATTGGCTCCCTGGGGTCACGTGGCTCTGTCCCTGTGCACCCTGGGGGCTGACTACTCTTCACTGCGCATGCGCAACCTATCTGTGGCCTCCCACGCTATAGGACTCCTGTGCATGCGCAATAGTACTAGCAATGGCGGCTTCCTTCACCGCAAGCTGCCGGGACCCTCGCGACGCGACCGCGGCCCTAGCAACGGCCCGATCGCGTCCCCGGCAACCGGCCCACTCGCGTCCCCGGCAACCGGCCCGCTCGCGTCCCCGGCAACCAGCCGCATGCAGGAAGAGACACGCTGTGCTCGCGTCCGCCCCCGCACCGACAGGGGACCTGGCTACACATACTTTTAATATTGTAGTGGTCTTTAATTGTCTGCTTTGCCTACAGCATATAAGTAACATTAAAAGTAATAACAGTACTCCCCTCCTTCCCCCCTCTGTCCTCCCTCCCCTCTCGACCCCCCCCTTTCCACCCACCCCTCTCCACCCTCCTCCCTATACCCCCCCCTCTAACCCCTCCCTCTCTACCCTCCCCTCTCTATCCCCCCCTCGCATCCCTCCCCTTTCTACCCTCCCCCTCTACCCTCCCTCCCCTCTCTACCCGCCTTCCCCTCTCTACCCCCCCTCTCTGCCTTCCCCCCTCTCCCCTCCCCTCCCTACCCTCCCCCCTGCACTCCCCTCTCCACCCCCCGTCTCTACCCTCCCCCCCTTCCCCTCTGCCCCCCACCCCCTCCGTCTCCCCTAGCAACCACCCCCACAGCTGCCGCTCTCACCCCCATCCCCCTATCCTCTACCCACCTCTCCTTCCTTCTCCCAACTCCGCCCACACATCGGACAACAAAGCGAAGGCCTAACTGTCCAGAAATCTCATCTATCAGGCCTCCTCGGTGTAAGTAATGCCGGATGAAATCATAGAGAAAGGGTCTCCACCCGGCCCGCCTTCACTGGAGAGCGTTTTCGGACCCGCCCCCAAGGGTCTTAAACCCCACTAACCGGTCCTTTACCAAAGACCGGTCCAACACTTTTTAGACCCCATTAGGGTCGACTTTCCTCTCTTCTTCTAGCCGCTGGTACTGTCCCAGCGGCCCCTTTCCCAACCCTCCCTCCTCAACCCATCTTGGCTGTTTCTCCCCAGCACTAACCCAAGGGTAACACAAGCGGCCCCCTCTGAGAGGCCAATATGTCTCACCAAAAAGCACTAAAAATTGTCTCCCTAAATGTGAAGGGTCTTCACAACAATAGAAAGCGACGCCTGGCCCTCCAGGAGATAAAGAAGACAGGGGGAGATGTTGTTTTCCTCCAGGAGACGAACTTCACGTCTCAAGAACCGCCTAAATTATTTCAACACGCATTCCCAATGAGCTATTTCTCATCATTCAGCAGCAAACGCAGAGGAGTTGCCATTCTGATCTGTCAGGGCACGCCATTTAATTTAACAAAAATTCAGGCAGATCCAGAGGGGAGATTTATTGTGGTCTATGGCTCACTCTCGGGCACGACAATCGCCTTTATTAACCTATACGCCCTGAACGAGAACCAGACAGAATTTCTGAAGAAGGTTCTGGAAGAAATTGACCCACAATACCTATCCTCACTACTTATTGCAGGTGATCTGAATATGGCTCTCAACCCAAAAGAAGACAAATCGAGCAACCCAGGACGACAACACTCCACTCAGTCACAAAGACTGGGGAAAAAATTTAAGGACATTGTTGGGGACTTTTCTCTGGTGGACATTTGGAGAACACAGCATCAGGGGCAAAGGGATTATACCTTTTACTCGGCTCCTCACCAGTCTTATTCCCGTTTTGACTACTTTCTCACTACCAAGAACGTTCTAGAGGCCACCACAGACTCAGACATCGGCCCAATTACGTGGTCAGATCATGCCCCTATCACCATGACCCTATCCATCCCATTTGGGAAAACTATCTCATATAGCTGGAAACTAAACGATTCCCTACTGAACCACTCCGGGACAGTGTTGGAACTCAAAAAATCCCTCAAGGAATACTTTAGAATAAACAAAGGCTCCGTATCTTCACCAGCAAGCCTGTGGGAAGCCCATAAGGCGACAATCCGAGGACATCTTATCTCGATTGCCTCCCACCGGAAAAAAACTAAACTCAAATTAACTAAAGAGCTTACAGACAAAATAATCAATTTAGAGCAGCAGCATAAAAATAATCCCTCCCGGAGAATTTATAAACAATTGACAACTGCTCGAAACGATTTAAGAATAATCCAATTGGAAAATGTAGAAAAAGCTCTTAGATGGACGGGTCAGAGGTACTATGATAAAGGGAATAAGGCCGATAGACTTCTCGCTAGTAAGTTACGAGGAATACAGAAAAGGTCTCAAATTACGGCGATCAGGAATAATTCTGGTGAACTCCAATACAACGAAAATAAAATAGCAGAGGAATTCACCAAATTCTACACCAAATTATATAACCTAAGGACCCACTCTGCTATTTCTAGTATAACGAACTCGACATTAGCCGCTGATTACTTATCCGACTGCAATCTTCCATCACTAACAGAGGAAGAAAATACTTATCTAAATGCAAAAATTACGCTGGACGAATTAGAAGTGGCCGTTAAGGCCTCAAAGATCTCCAAGGCGCCGGGCCCTGATGGTTTCACAAATGCATTCTATAAGAAATTTTTCCCCATCTTGTCCAAGCACCTATTAAGCTTGTTCAACTCATTCTTAGAAGGGAGTCCTATCCCATCCACTATGTCGTCCGCAAATCTGGCAATAATACTTAAAGAAGGGAAGGACCCCACCCAATGTGGTAGTTACAGACCAATCTCATTGTTGAACAACGACCTAAAACTATACAGTAAAATTTTGGCGAACAGACTTAATCCTATCTTCCCAAGATTAATACACAAGGACCAGGTCGGGTTTGTCCTGGGCCGTCAGGCCTCAGACAATACACGTAAAATAATTAACTTAGTAGACCATGCCCACCTTTCAGGCTCAAAGGCGATGCTATTAAGCCTCGACGCAGAGAAGGCATTTGACAGGATTGACTGGCTATTTCTAAACCAGACATTGATTAAATTCGGCTTCAGAGACTCGTTCTTAAAGGGTGTTCAAGCACTTTATCAGAATCCTTCTGCCTCAGTACGACTCTTGGGCGGAGGCTTTGAACGATTCCAAATCCAGAATGGTACCCGACAAGGATGCCCCCTATCTCCCCTTCTCATCGCCCTTACGATTGAACCACTGGCGTCTAAAATAAGACAAAACCCGAACATCCAGGGAATCCCGATCGATAAAGCGCAATACAACATTTCCCTATTCGCTGATGATATCATCCTTACTTTGACTAAACCTCTAACTTCCCTCCCTAACCTTCAGAGGGAACTGATGGAGTTTGGTAAAGTATCAGGATATAAAATAAACAGCGACAAATCAGAGGCTCTAAATCTTAGTCTCCCAGATCCCGAAGTCAAACTCCTCAAAACCAATTTTAGCTACAGATGGTGCCCTTCATACATTAAATATCTGGGAATTAATGTGTCAAGGCACTACCGGGATTTGTACCGGGATAACTACCTGCAGTTATGGGACAAGATCAAAAAGGATCTAGATCAGTGGGAAGGTTACCAGATATCGTGGTTCGGTCGAATGATCTCCACTAAGATGAATATACTCCCAAGAATGTTATACCTTTTCCAAACACTCCCGACCCACGTTCCGGGCGCTGATCTTAAACATATTCAAAACAGATTATTTCACTTCATTTGGCAGGGCAAGAGACCCAGAGTCGCCAGATCGGTCCTGATGGCAGCAAGATCTAGGGGAGGACTGGGAGTACCAGACCTACACAGATATTACTTAGCTGCACAGCTCAAGCAGGTAGTAATGTGGAACTCGGACCCGACCCTTTGTAGTTGGGTAGAGATAGAGACTCGATGTGCCAAAATGCCTTCTCTGCAAGCCTGCCTCTGGAGCCTGGACAGAGGAGAGGGGCATACACACAATCTTAAACTACAGGCCTCACGTTTCACGTGGGACGTATGGATAAGATGTAAATACAAATATGGCCTTACCACCAAAAGTTCCCAATTGACCCCCATCTTTAACAATCCGAAGTTCCCTCCAGGATGTGGATCTAAACTGTTCGATCAATTCAACACATGGGGTATAGAGGCGATTGCGGACCTTCTGAGCCTAGGGAGGCTTCTGAGCTACCAAGAATTAAAGACCAAATACAAAATTAGAGAATTGGACACATTCAAATATCTCCAAATTAGAAACTTTATTAGGACAACATGCCCTCTCCCAGAATACCCCACTCTCACGACGTTTGAACATCTTTGCGAGTCAAAGAACCACCAGAAAGGTCTAATCTCGGATATATATGGTGCTTTAGAGCGCTCCTCGACCCCCAAAGAGCATGATTATATGCTCAAATGGGCAGCAGACCTGAATACAAATATAGATAGAGAGACTTGGGTAGAAATCTGGGAGGCAGCATCGGAGACCTCCCTATGCACCACAATAAAGGAAAACATTTATAAAATTATTTTTGGCTGGTATCTTACCCCAGCACGATTAAACCAGATCTACCCTCTGGCATCAGACCTATGTTGGAGAGGCTGTGGTCTTAGAGGGGACATGGTCCACATCTGGTGGACCTGTCCAGAAATTGTGAAGTACTGGGCTAAGGTCCAAATTTTGATAAAAAAGGTCACCGACCTGGAATTGCCTATAGAACCACTGACCTACCTGTTGGCTGCACCATTGACTGATATAGTCCGGCCAACCAGGAAATTAATATCCTTCATTCTTACCGCGGCAAGATGCTGTATTGCGGCCTCCTCGAGGAAAACAACTACGCCGGCACTGGGAACGATCAAAAAAAGAGTTGATGAGGTGATGGTCATGGAAAGACTCACCGCTATCGTGAGACAAAAACTCTGAAGACATCTGGGAACCGTGGATCTCCTGCAATAGGGCTAGACAACCACCTCCAACGAGACAGAGGCCTACCCCCCCCCCAGAGGTTAACTAAAACTACTTGCGTGTCCACATCCCCAACAGCCAAATGGGACCCCCACCCCCTTCCGACCCCCCCCCTCTCCCCCCTCGCCCCCTTCTACCCCCCTCCCCCCACACATCCTTCCAGTCCTCCCCCCCCTCTGCCTTCCCTCTCTGAAAGCACTCCCCCCTCTTCTCTGACATATGAGGTTGTCAATCTGTTCCCCCCCCAAAAAAATTGACGTTTTAAAAAATGTTAGGCTTTATCGTTTGTTGTAACTGCAAGTGTACTTAAATGCCTAATAAAATTGTCTGAAAAAAAAAAAAGTAATAACAGTAACTGTGACTAACACACTAATCTGGTTCTTACTCTTTTTGCTCATGAATATAATAATTTTCCCCTTGCTTGAACAATTCATGCCGTATTATTGGCCCTCTTAGTAACTCCGTCATGCCCTATGTTTAAATCAGATCAACATAAAAATGATACATGTTGACTTTAGTTTTTATATATTTTTATATATGTAAATTCATAAAACAGAAACCCCTCCCCTTCATTTCTGACAAGCATTGTAAAGGAACGAAGAAGTTAAACGAACAATTCACCCTAACTAACCTCCATTTTTTTACAGGATTGGAACGAGGGTTCTTCCAGAGCTGAACCACACTATTTACAGCTCTGGGACCCCCAGGTCGGTATTACTACTTGGCTTTTATAAGGAATTTAAATGGCAGTCCAGTAGGAAGCTCCATCTTATTGCAGCTTCCTATTGGCCTGAGTTGTGGCAGCCATTTTGTTTCCCTTTAGGGAGATTTAAACCTGGTAACTTCACTGGTAAGTATCTCAGGAATCGGCAGGTCCGTAGGGCTGACAATTGTGGCATTTGGCTTAGCAGAATCGCCTTGTTCCCATCTCTGTAAAAAAAAATTGGGGAACATTTTTAAAATGAGTAGGAGGAACTGCTCCTTTAAGCACTAGAGTCATATGCTCGGTCACTTACAATAAGTGGTCAACTCAATATATAGTTGAATCAATCATAGTGTTTCAAATCCTGCCCTTACCATGCAAAAAAGAATATTCTTCTAAGTGACCAGGCTATAAGACCGGATAAAGATTACAATATCTTTTAGTTGCAAAAAAATCAGCATTTAAAACAAATGTAATCACATGTCAAACATTTGTATATTAATTACATTTTAATTGAAATTTCTGAAGAGTGCTTGACAATCAAATATTTGCTTAACCTCAAGCCCACCCTGTCCTGTGGATGCAGAGCCCGGTGTTTTTTTAATTTGACGAGGATCTCTGTTGCCGCGTAGGAAAATGTGGAGACCCACGGCCCGAGCTCGCCCCCCCAATTGCCACTAGAACAGCAAGGTTTGTCGCCCGGAAAGGTAAATGCTGCGGGATTCCATGCTTTTGTATGGGACCCTGTAGCATTAATCCTTCGCTTGATGGGCCATCCTGCAGGGAGAGAATACCGCTTCTCACCTTGCATTTGAGTTGCGCAGCCTTGTGTGGTCCCTGTCTGCAGCCGCCTCTGCCATCTGGATTCATCTCCCGGCTTAAGGTAAGGAACGCATGCTGTATTTCCCTCCGTCTAGATGATGTATAAGCATATAGAGCTCTACTAATGAGGGGGGGGGGCAATAGGACCATATTTGGTTATCTACATCATCAAGGGGGCTGGGAAAGACAGGGGGACACTGGCCGACAGAGGCAGCTGCAGACAGGGCCGTACATGGCTGTGCAGCTCATCTGAGAGGTGAGTAGCGGTATTCTCTCCCAGCAGATGGCCCAAAAGGATTAACACTGCTGGGTCCCATTCAGAAGCATGGAACCCTGTAGCGTTTAAGTTTACTGTCTTCGGAGCTGCGAGATCTTTAGCTGTAATGCGGTCGCACTGGCACAGTAAAAAACATGGCACGGAGGACAGTAACTTTGGGTACATCTGTAGATGAAGTAGCACTTTTTATTTCTAACAAAAAATAACTTGCTTTCTAAAGAAAAAAATGATATAAAAAGGCTTTATTCTTTTCTAAACCTTAGAGCTTTGCCTAGTTTGTTAGCAGGTTAATAATATTTTTCATTACATCACTTTCCCTTTTAACCACTTTTAAAAAAACATAACTACACTTTTCTACCCTTTTTTATGAGGTGAATTGGGAGGGGCATCAGAGCCTGCCCCTCCTCCCAAACTGCAGCTCAGCACCCAGGTCACAAACCCAAGGCAGAACCTCATTTTCACTTCAGGCCCACAGAAAATACCCTCTCTGCATTTCCTCACAGCTCCTCCCCTGCAGGGTCACTTCCTCCACCTGAAGCCCAGCAACTCCTGTCCACTCTCCTAATCAATAGCAGTAATATCTTTAATCAATAATGACAATAAATATTTTCAAAGATGACAATGTACTGCAAACATAAAAATAATTACTGAAGGTTAATAGTAGGTTTGGTAGCGCATAGGAGTAGGGTACACTCTGTGTATGCGCTAAACAATATGTTGAGATAGATAGATAGATAGATAGATAGATAGATAGATAGATAGATAGATAGATAGATAGATAGATAGATAGATAGATAGATAGATAGATAGATAATATAGAGTACATTTCAAACCGTATGATAAAGTACAATATATATATTTTTCTAAAATGTGAATAAAAGAACAATGAGGGCTATTCATTAAATTGATGTCAAAAATAGTTTCTGTGTGACAATTCCCAGATCAGCACTACCGCAGTTTATTTAATAACAATACTATGTATAGAATTATTGTGTTTCACTCACAAAACCCTTTTGATATGTCCTGTTATAATTTGCAGGTTCCTTTAGCATTGTAGCGTTTGACTAATGAAATACATGTTCTCATCAAATTATGTTTATAGTCCTGCTACTAATATTAATGAACATGTTAAAGCGTATTGGGTAATGAGAGGAAAATTATTGAAGTGATTTGCAAGGTAATGAGATAATAGAAAGACAGTGATTTATTAGTCATGGAGTCCATAATTGGACGTTTGCTAAATGTTGACCTTGTTGTTAATATAGCCTTTAATATCTCTAGTTTGTTCAGAGGTCCAAGTGTCCGAGGGTAAAGTTTACAGCCACCACTTTATGCACACTTCATAGAACTGGTCCATTGGGTTGCAATAACTTTTCTAAGGAATTAAGAAAAAAATTGTAGACAGTTGTCATGCAATATCCCTGGTAAAAAGCTATAGTTTGATCAATGGGAAAATTATAGGACAGATTAAAAGATAAAAGATAATAAACATGGATACATTTATGATGGCAACTTTATTTATGAATTACAGAAAGAGAAAAGATGAAGCAAGAGAGACAGAGAAAGTAGATTATAGGAATAAATGAACACTGATGCCAAGATCTCCAAAGCTCCGTAAAGTGACTTGATGTGATGTTTAAGCAGCAAAACATGTGAAATCTTATATATTTTTTAAAAATAAATCAGTTCTGTAGTATTATATAATAATGACTTTTTCCCCTTATTAATTCAACTCGTAATGCCATTTTGAATGAGTTGTAATATACTGCGCATTCTTTAATCTCAATAGCAGGTTTTAGCAGACCTCCCGATCAGTGCAAGATCTTTGTAACACTTTCCTGTTTGTGATAATGTTGTTGCCAATATCCCCAGCAGTTTGAGCTGTAAACTGTAACAATAGATCATGTTACCTTAGTAATATAATAATAATAGCATGTTCTTGTATAGCGCTGCTAGTTGTACGCAGCGCTTTACAGAGACATTTTGCAGGCTGAGGTTCCTGCCCCGTGGAGCTTACAATCTATTTTTTGGCGCCTGAGGCACAGGGAGATAAAGTTGTAGCTGCTGAGATATACTGACTGAAGGATTGATTGGAACTGAAAGGTGGCCATTGGTGACACAATCAGAATTTTTATGGATTTATAACAGGAGACCCAAACGATTGCCAGCTTAGTTAAGAATGTACAATTATGCATTTCCACATGCTTTACATATACAAATAAGAAGACAAAAGGGGAGTAATGTAGTATTGCTGCTTTAACCTAACTAAAAATCACGTTAAGCCTTAGCACATATCTTCAAAGGTCAATAAGGTAACATTAAGTCATATTTTCTCTGGGAAAGTGTATTACATTAACTATTGCCATTGATGATAATGAGATGTGGGACATAACATTAATTTAGTTAGGTCATACCTAAACTTGGCATGACCCCCATTCAGAGCCTGAAAAAGATGGGTTTTAACACCATAGTTTGATATTATTTAACTAACAATAGCATTATTTCCAGCTTTCCGTCCCTCTCCTTTTCTCTCTCTTTTAACTTTTTCATAGTATGGATGGCAGTAAGACTAAGACATACTTAACACCCCGTTATTGGAAACTAACGCAACATTATATTACAATAACATGATGTTAAGACTAGTGTCATGTTATGAACCCTGACTTAACTCTGTGGAGGTCAGACCCACGAAACACTAATAAAGCATTTTGACTATTGAAGATTAATAACCGTCATTGACTTAAATAGTTAATACAGATCTAGCTCCAATACCCTTATCAGAGAATTGAGAGAGAGGAGACACACAGATTGAAATGAATGGGGATCATCCTTATTACCCAACCTCCTAAAGTTAACAGTGAATATTTTTTTCCATCCTAATAATTTAGATTCCACTGGGAAAATCTGTTAGTGTAAAGCACCCGCTAAACATAAAAATGAGAAAATGTTAGTTAAATTATATATATATTATATATATATCTGTATAACCAAAACAAGAGGTTAACAAAACACAAAACCCCAGCAAGCTCTTTTTGGGAACCCCTGAGCCCCCACAAAATATATATATGTATATGTGTCAAAATGGAGTGCTATTAAGCGTGGCATATGTATACAACAGACGACAGAGAAGCCCAATGCTACATCCAACATGAGAGAAATACACAGTAAAATACTTATATATTCTTTTGAAATAGGGTCATTTAGTTTAACCCTTTGGCCAAAGCTTTGTAAGCTTGCAAGCCACGTCAAGGCAGACACCTGTTCGCAAGGCCTAACACTACCAGACAAAGTCCCTGGTTGTGGACGAAACGCATCAGAGTTTTTCTTTGTAGCAGAAGGTTTTTTGTATATGCACTCAATAAACAACCTTTTTATTTGATTGCGTTTGGAATCCTGCTTTCATGCCCCGACGGTAGCTGTGAACCGCTTGACAATCTCTCTTCATCAGATAAAATACTAATATAACTCTATTAGGATTAAAAGTCTCATTTACCTCTATTAGGAGGGAGAAAGACCACAGTGGGTCTATATCCAGCAGCATGAGGCACTTGCAAACTAGGGAAGTGGGGAGGGGCGGGCTTAAAACCTGGGAAGGAGGAGCAACTAACCTCCACCAGCTGGAACAGCTGAGAATATGTTAACAAACCACAGAACCCCAGCAAGCTCTTTTTGGGAACCCCTGAGCCCCCACAAAATATATATATGTATATGTGTCAAAATGGAGTGCTATTTAGCGTGGCATATGTATACAACAGACGACAGAGAAGCCCAATGCTACATCCAACATGAGAGAAATACACAGTAAAATACTTATATATTCTCTTGAAATAGAGTCATTTAGTTTAACCCTTTGGCCAAAGCGTTGTAAGATGGCGAGCCATGACAAGGCAGACACCTGTTCGCAAGGCCTAACACTACCAGATAAAATACTAATATAACTCTATTATTATTAAAATTCTCATGTACCTCTATTAGGAGAGAGAAAGACCACAGTGGGTCTATATCCAGTAGAATGAGGAACTTGCAAACTAGGGAAGGGGGAGGGGCGGGCTTAAAACCTGGGAAGGAGGAGCCACTAACCTCCACCAGCTGGAACAGCTGAGAATGGGTTAACAAAACACAGAACCCCAGCAAGCTCTTTTTGGTAACCGCTGAGCCCCCACAAAATATATATATATGTATATGTGTCAAAATGGAGTGCTATTGAGCGTGGCATATGTATACAACAGACGACAGAGAAGCCCAATGCTACATTCAACATGACAGAAATACACAGTAAAATACTTATATATTCTCTTGAAATAGGGTCATTTAGTTTAACCCTTTGGCCAAAGCGTTGTAAGCTTTTGAGCCACGTCAAGGCAGACACCTGTTCGCAAGGCCTAACACTACCAGATAATATACTAATATAACTCTATTTTGACACATATACATATATATATTTTGTGGGGGCTCAGGGGTTCCCAAAAAGAGCTTGCTGGGGTTCTGTGTTTTGTTAACCCATTCTCAGCTGTTCCAGCTGGTGGAGATTAGTGGCTCCTCCTTCCCAGGTTTTAAGCCCGCCCCTCCCCACTTCCCTAGTTTGCAAGTGCCTCATTCTGCTGGATATAGACACACTGTGGTCTTTCTCCCTCCTAATAGAGGTAAATGAGAATTTTAATACTAATAGATAATACAAATATATGTTAACAACAAAATAACCATGAGACGTGAAGAGACGTTGTGAGAAGCAGTGGATCAAATCAACACCTATGGGGGAGATGTCGTTAAAAATTCTGTATGCTGACAACGAGTCTATATCATGCAAAATATAGCTATAAAAGGCCAGGTACCAGAATTTTTTTTTAATCTGATACATCAGAGTCCCATATACCTCTATTCTGCAGCCAGAGAGTTATATGCAGGATATAAGTATGGCCAGATAGCTGAACTCATCCCTCTTTGAAAGCACACCAAGTCCTTTAGTATATTCTTAACTTTATTAAGAAAGTCACAGCAAACTAAATGGTACTTGTAGATGTTGTTGAGTGATGAGAGAGTGCTTCTCTATGTGAAGGTGCTTTTGTATCAAGGGAAGGTCAAACAAATTGCTTTTGCAAGGGAGTAGGGGAGAATAGTAGTACTCACTCGGCCTGCTTGGATGGAAAAGGAAGTGAGGGATTCCTGGGAGACAGGAATAATCTCAGGATCAAACTAACTTGTCAGCAAGGACAGGGGGGTGGAATGACCCAATCTCAGCTAGGAGAATTGGTAGGTTGCCAGGGCAACCAGCTACACGCTGTGTGGAGATGGGACATGTAACGGAATTTATCAGTTGCACAGGCACTGTGTGTTTTCAGAGCAGAGAAGCATGCAACTGAAATATAGAAAACTGGCAGTGAGAGAGCTGCAAAGGGGGGAACAGAAATAAACAATCCTTTTCCAAGACAACCTCCTAGCATAAAAAAAGCAAAATATTGAAAAGAGGGGGATACTCAGCATACAACAACGAATTCCTTAATGTGGGTATGAACATACAGTAATATAGATGAAGGGGAAGCCCACAGCATATAAGAGCAATGAGATGTCCGAAGAACAGCCTTTGTGGTCTGCATAAATTATCGTATAGCTGAGCGAGGAAGCGGTCCCAGAAAAGCACTCCCACTCTGACGTACATTTCGCCTGGGGCTTCTTCCGGGAGTGATAAACACAGGAGAACAGCGGTCCGATTTAAAGGCAAATTCTGGCGACGTATATTGGCGCCAGATCTTGTTCCGTTGTGGATGTCTGTCAAGGTGCGTCATGGCGTAAGGAGACGTTGTAGAAAAACAGCTGATTAATTTGGCAGCTGTCCAGGAGATAACAGTGAGAATCCCGTAGACTGTTACAATATGGAGAATGGGGATACTAACTTTGGATCTGCTCATGCGCTGTACCGTTCTCTACATATAGCCACTAGAATAACACCTGTTCTGGTGGAATGAATCTTAATAGCCCAGTCCACTATAACAATATATATTATTATTATCAATTATTTTTAACACTCCAACATATTCTGCAGCATGATACAATGGGTGTGAAGACAATAATTAGAAATTATAACATTAACATAGATTGGTACAGTAGGTGAGGAGATCCCTGCTGCTCAGCGCATACAATCCTAAAGGAAGGGAGACGGGAAATGCACAGAAGAGAGAGTATGACGTGTGGAATGGCAGAGTTGAGAAGAGCCTTATATGGAAGATCTAGACTCTTGAATTTGATTATGAGGAACTGGATTTGAATTTAGTTTCATGGTGGAGAAAGAGGCAGATTCTGGAGATATTGTGGAGATGAAGTGGCAAGATTACTCCTTGGCATTGGGGTATGAGCAATGGTGGAGTCATCAACATTTATTGAGAATTTTGATGTAGGAAATGGGATGGAATTGGTGGGTTGGAGAGGGGAAGTGCACAATTATCACAACTGCATGTTGACTAATCCATGTTATACAATTTCGACTATTACTTATATCAGATAACACTGTATTGTACAATTCAATAGATTTTTTTAATTCGGTAGATGACAATTAGCACATAATATTTAATTAAATATACGATCAGTATGGAAAAAGCAATATATGTGGTAATCTTCTTGCTACAAATAGGATGCAAAAGGTATGTGTGTGTGTGTGTGTTTGTGCTATTACAGCATACAGCATAGTTTTAGCTAGAGTAAAATACCTTGGTCTTGGTTTCCCAAACTGCATTATAATAACACTTATTCAACACTGTATTGTGAATTATGAAGCGTATTTTGGTGGTGTCAACATTTTCAACTGCATATAGCATCCAGGCCCATGCAAATTGCTGCTTGGGTGTTGCTGTACTGGCAAACTAGCAGCTAAGGGCTTTGACATCTATGCTTCAAGTGTAACTTCTCAGTATATTACATACTTCTCCTTCTTTACCAAGTTTCTTGTCTGAGGAGTTGAAAATTACATATAAATTGAAAAAGAAGTGTTTCATTAAAGGTGGAGTGTTTCAGAGCCCTTTTCTTCATGACAGGATGAAATAGGAATGAATCATTTCTTTAGCGTGCAAACAAACAGTGTGTAGAGGGAGACAGGAATTAGTCTGTGACGGATATATCTACCTAGCGTAGGTCAATTATGCAGCTGTGCTTGGAGGCATTTCAGTGGGGGGTTTAAACAGGATGTCAGAAGTCAGGGCCCTATGAGAGACATACTAAGAAACATTGTTTATGTTCTGCAAAGAAACATTTTGATTGTTTTTGAACTAAAGACTTATCTTTCTAATAAAAAGCTGTGTTGATAAAAAAGCTACATTAATTATATAAGGAAATATTTCAGTTATGTTTCCATTACAGAAATTAGGTAAAGTATGAAAAATGAAATGTATCATATATATATACATTTTGATTTCACTTTTTATCTTATGTTTTATTTCACAAATAAATTAATTAGGTAATTAGTTGCTGACATGTCAGATATTCTTAATTCCTCTAACTTTAATTAAATCTTTATATTCCTGATTCATCTGTCTTCTGTTACTCTCAATCGCACAATGTATATATACCCACTTCAATGCACTTGTGAGTGCAGTGCTGGGACTACAACTGCAACACTTTGTTGAGAACTATTCAGCAGGTCTAGCAAGAAAAATTATACCTTTACTGCATGCATTTCTCTAGCTTTCCACTAGGTGTGGCTCTTCCTGTTCTGAGGGCAAAAAGGGGGGTTATGTTTCTGACATGAAGACTGTAGCAACAACAGAAAAAAGTAGGATATGTAGAATAATGTATTTGTAAATTATGCAAGTAAAAGGTAACCATTGCACATGCCCACCATAGCTTGAGTGAGACTTCATTGACTATATGGCTTTGAAAAAACAAAAGGCAAACACGTTCAGAGCAGGTACTCGGTGTTGACTCAATCTTAGAATAAATGTTTTTTTCACCAGCACTCTTTAGTTTGTGTCAATACCTTCCCTTGTGACTTCACTTTTGAAACTCTCTGGTGCTGACTGATACATGCGGCATCCTACATATCAGCCACCTCCAAGTCATACGTATCTTGAAACAATGAATCACCGCACACAGAGTGTAACCAACAGAGTATTGTCTGCACCTTTACTCACATTTTTAAAGTGCAGAGCAACTTGCACACAATGTTACAGGGGGTTACTCACCACTTTGCTCCCATTCCCCCCAAACCCCCCCCCCCAAATATTGCGTGCCCCTTTCTTTGCACTTTAAAGATTTGAATAAAGGATGTAGACATTGCGCTGCTGGTAACACACTATTGGGTAGATGACATCATTCAATTATTTTATATTCAGCTCTTACATCTAACAGTGTAGCAGGTGGCACTCACTTTTTCAATAAAAATAATTCTTCATTTTTAATTGATATAAAAAAAGTTGCAGAGTGGTACTATGGATACAGATACGAAGCAATTGCACAGCATTTTGGGTTATTTCAACTCGTCAGGCGCCCACGGACATTTCTGGTGAATCCCCCCTTGCCCCCCCACCCCCGAACCTTTGTGTGTATCCATAATATCACTATGCTACGTGTTACATGAAATAAAGATAAAGAATAGTTTTTAAAAAGAAGTTTGAGCTGGCTGCTACCCTGTTTGTTGTATGGATTGTCAGGAAGATTGCTGATGACGACAGGAGCTGTTGTCCAGGGTACCACTTTGATGATGAGCCAATGATTAGGTGTACATGAGTGCTTATCCTATCTATACATTGCAGTATTCAGGTTAGTAATATATGTCATAATATTGTAACAAGTACAGTAAGGAAATAAACTAGACACAGACTTTTGGGGACTTAATGCCTTTAAAATGCATGACAACAATTTTTCCATGATGTCTGAGAATAAACCATGTGTCTCAATTAATGTGTACTTTCAATTATGTGAAAATATTCCTATAACCTTAGATACTATTAAGAACCACAGCTAAAGCACATATGCTAGCTCTTAGATCTTTCTTGGCGTTGGTTCAATTGCATTCCCTGTGTGGACCCATGGTCCTTTGCATCAGGGTGCACAGAATCATGTCAACTTATGAGAGAGTGCAGAGCAGGTTATGTGCTTGTTGTGGTTCAGTCCAGAATTCCTTTGAGTGCAAAGGGCCTCACGCCCTCATTAGGCTGGTGTATTTATCTATTTCTGGTCCATATATACATATATCCACATACCCATACACACCCAGATGCACAGCCTGTCAGAATTCTCAGACATAATTTATTATACAGACTCTAGAGCACCTTCGCAGCACAATTTTTTTTTAAACCAGGATGGAGTTCATATTTTTATATTAGTTATGGTTAACATCTATTGCAAAAAAGGGTCAATACTATCAAGAGGGCCCAGGGCAGGGTGAGGACTAAATATTCTGTACTTTTCCTTAAAATTACAATGTTTATTTCTTCTACTTGTTAAATTACGTGACCATGTCCATACATAAAATGAATATTTATATATGAAACAGCTGGAGAGAAAAGTTCTGTGATTTATTTTTGTAACATTCTGTAACTGATTACATTATTTATTCTAATTATAAGGGGATTTCAACAGGTTCCTCTACAACTTTGGAAATGAGGTGTTTTCTAAGCAAAAATCACAGCTGAATACAAAATAATAGATAAGTGTGAAAGGTTTGCACAAGTCCTCGTTACCGGCAAATTTTTGACTATCATTGCTTCTCAAACATTTTCACCAAGCTTTAGCAACTAATTGTGCACTATAAATTCTGGTGAGAAAGGCACCCTCTTCAGCAAACTTGCCAGAAATTCGTTATGATGAATACTAAAATAGTGTCATACAGAAATACATTATTAGCCTATTGGAGCTTGAGTTGGTTGTGACTGATATTGCCATGGTGTGGTGTCTATTGATGAGAATTAGATGGATTTACTCTGATGCTTATTGCAAAATGTTTGCAGGCAGCTAATGTTTGTAATTGTGCCCACTGTTTTATTTTTTATTTATTTATAAAAATGTTTTACCAGGGTGTAGTACATTGAGAGTTACTTCTCGTTTTCAAGTATGTGCTGTGCACAGAGTTATGATGACAATACATGGTTACATTGAATTGTATACATGGTATACATTCAATTCACAGGCATTTCATGGGCAGTTATAGATATGATTATGGGTGTATGTAACATTTACTGACGAGATTACAATTTTGTTAGACGAGGTTGGACAGGCCTGCAATGTGTTGTGTTAGAAGAGGTCCTGTCTCAAGGAGCTTACAATTTATAGGCAGGTTAAGTTGAAACATAGGGTACAGGGGATGAGAAGGCTGGTGAGTTCCAGATTGCAATAAAGCAGCTGTAATATTACCAAACATCAGCGAATAGCAGCAAATGGCTGACACCCTTTGGCTGCCACTAAAGTCTATCAACCTTTGGTGGGACGCAAATGTAGACTGAAGTGGATCAGAATGAATGCCGCTGCGGTTTGAGAGTCCTTTGTCCCTCTGGGTCTTTAACATTCCAGGGGGTGGGGCTGACAAAAGACATAGCAGTAAGCAAACACATATGTTAACCCTTAGCATGCTGGTTCTTTGCAGAGGGGGGCAGCTTTTGGGGAACCCTTTCAAACGCCCGCCTTTTGGGGCAACAGAGATGTAGGCTGAAGGGGTTCAGAATGTTGTTTGAGAGTCCTTTGTCCTCCTGGGTCATTAACATTCCAGTCGGTGGGGTTGACCAAGCACATAGCAGTAAGTAAACGTGTGACTGTACCTGTCTGTCTGTAATCATAGAACCAAAAATATCCGGGGCACTCACACTAACCACAAATAGAAAACTATAATCACAACGGAGACTAATTAGCTTCATGTGGTACACATTGGAGAGCCAGGATCATCTCACAAGCCAAGTGAAATATTGATATATCAAGATATCTACAACACACACCAGTTAATCAACAAAAATAATATTTAATTTACTTTATCCAGTTAACAAAAGAATAAAAATGGGCAAAGTTTCGGGCCTACATGGCCTTTTGTCAAGCATCTAGCACAGTGTAGTACACACTGACATTTTATAGCAGAGGCACAAGCAGTCTTGGCACAAACAGAGCTACTTCTGTTCTACGGTAGCCCAAGAGAGACATAATACAAAACAATGTGGACAAGAAAGAAGAAAATCTGTGTGGACGACGCCTGGGTTGTAGTCAGCATTGTCCCTCACTGTTACTGGTCTCGTGGAATGGGTCCTTAGCGATGATGTGACGATCTTCAGGGCTTCTGAATGGGGAATTGTTTGGCAGTCAAGATTTTTCTCTACCCTTATGCCACCCTGTCTTTACAGAGCCAATACAACTAAGGGAGGGCTAGGGGATAGTTAAAGATGGCATTGCCGGTGCCATACTCTGGTTGAACACACAGTGACATCAGAAAAAGGATGTAGCTAGATGTTATCAAACTTCACCCGTGCCTCCACTTCCCATGTTTTAAAAAAAGGATTTAAAATACTTAAAGTTGACCAATGTTGACAAAAAAGGCATCAAACACCTAGGATTAACCTCTTATACTGCCCACTTTGAATGGGTGCAGTTAATTTATAATTTATAAAACCCTCTGCTAATGCAAACGTTCAAGTAAAATTTCGCAGATTGATGATGACACCTTCAAAGTATGTACATGTATACAGTAAATATCTTTATTTATGTAGCGTTATTAATGTACATAGCACTTCACAGCAGTAAAGTGACAATTATATAAATAACAAATAATGCAAATAACACATAATGGGAAGAAGCGCTACAGACATAAAAGTGACACTTAGGAAAATGTGTCCCTGTCCCGCAGAGCTCACAATCTAATTGGTAGGAAAACAGTAGGAACGAAAGTGTTAATCTTTAAAATACAAGTTTGATACTTCAAACACTTAAATAGGCCAATAGCTTAATATCCCCCTGTCTCAAATACAATTAAATGTATTTTCTTTCTCTCATTCTTTTTGCTATGTATGCATGTATGTATGCATGTATGTATGCATATCTTTATATAGCGGCATCCATGTACATAGTGCTTCACAGCAGTAACAAAAAATGGGACATATTATAACGGATATTATAATGCATAGTGGGAATATGTGCTTCAGACATGAAAGTAAAAATAGGAAAAAGAGTCCTAAAGAGCTTACAATCAAAGTGGTAAGTAGGGAGGACTTACAGAGACAGTAGGAAGGTAAGTGCATCTGCAAGGGGTCAAGTTCAGTGCATATGAGATGTATAGACTAAACCAATGGAGCTACACATATACTTTATTAAAGAGGTGTGTTTTAAGAAAGGTCCTAAAGGTGGAAAGAGAGGGTGCCTGATGGATATTGAGGGGAAGGGCATTCCAGAGGTGTGAGGCAGTGAGTGAAAAAGGTTTTAGGCAGGAGAGGGCATTAGATACAAAAAGGGTAGACAGAGGGTAGACAGAAGACATCCTTGAGCTGAACGCAAGAGTCGGGCAGGTGTACAGTGAGAAAATAGGGCTGAGGTGAAAGGAGGGGAAGAAGAGTATAAAGCTTTAAAAGTGAGGAGAAGTATTTTGTAAGTGATACAGCATTTAATAGGAAGTTAGGAGAGAGATTTCAGTAGGAGAGATGCTAAGACAGATTTAGGAGACAGTAAAGTGATTCTAGGATAGGTTGAAGGGGAGACAGGTGAAAGGAAGAAAGGCTGGACAGTAGGATGTTAAAATAGTCAAGATGGGAGAGAATGAGGGTCTGTATTACAGTTTTTGTAGTAGAGTGTGACAGGGTGAAGTCAACCCCTATCAGTTATGCCTGGGAAACATATGTCTGAGTGCTTCATCCAGCACTCAGAAGGTTAACTCAGGAGGAAGCTAGGTAATCAGGAGGTAAGCTGACACCTGATAACCAGCAAGGTAGAAAAGGATCTTGTTACTGTCAGTAGCTGGCTGCCTTAGACCAGAGCACACTGCTGTGTGAGCTGTTAGCCAGACGGATTCACCAAAGTCACTACTTCAACCAAAGTAAGAATTGTTCATTTGTTTTTCCTGACTGCTTAAAAGACACTTACGGTTTGGTAATGGTTTAGCCAGCCAGCCTGCTAGATAGGCCTGGTGTGTTAGTCAGTTCTCCCAATGTGGAGCAGGTTTTGTTTTGGTTTAAAGGGACAGTATACCCACATGTTATGTTATGTTGTGGAGGAATAAAGCCACTGAATGTTTTCAATATCCTGAAACTACACGTGTGGACTGTTCCCTGACCTCGGCTACAGGCCGTCCTGCCACAGGTGGTGTCAGAAGTAGGATATCGGACGGCCCCTGTATCTGAAGAGCCACACAGAAAAAAAACGGAGACAATTTTTTCTCAGTTCCTTGAGCAACAGCTCCAGCTAGCAGAGAAGCAAGCTGAGCAACAAGCCCAGCAAGATGAGCAACAGGCCCGCCAAGAGGAAAAGCTACTCCAACTGCTGGCCGAAGACCCAGAGGCATTTCTCCTCACTTTTGAAAGGGTAGCCACGGCCCACGGCTGGACAGTTGATCGCTGGGTAACGACTCTGGCTCCACTACTCATAGGAGAAGCTCAGGCAGCCTACCAGGCTCTTCCAGCAGATGAGGCCATGGACTATCAGCAACTAAAGGCTGCTATTCTGGATCGCCTAGGCCTCACTCCAGAGACCAACCGACAGCGGTTCCGGACAATCAAATATGCAAACAGAGACCGACCCCGGGTCGTAGCCCACCGCTTAGTAGACTTATGTACCAGGTGGATACAACCGGAGAAGCATACCAAGACAGAGATCCTTGAACAGTTTGTGCTCGAGCAGTTCATACAGATACTGCCCCCCTCCTACCGCTCCTGGGTTAAAAGACACACTGCATTTTCCCTGGATTCAGCGGTCCGCTTGGTGGAAAACTTCCTTGGCGACGACACCCAACAGGATAGCTGGAAACGGTCTGTGCAAACACCAGTTGCTTCCGGTGATGCCAGAGGCAGGAGAGCAGACAATCGAGGGGTCTACAACCTGCCAGCTTGGGAGATTCAGTCAACCCAATCGGAAGACCCTTTCCCATCTCGGAGGGTTCCTGGTACAAACTCCCGGGTCCGAGGCCATTGGATCACTCAAGGGAGACCGCCACCCACAGTATTCCCCGAGAACCTGGACTCCCGTCACCCATCCGGTGGAGAGGATACCACCACCAACCAGAAGGGAGGATCCCATCCAACAGCGGAGAGGTCCAAACACCGAACCCCGTCGAGAGCTTCCGCTGACGACCGAGTTTGCGTACTCCGGAGATGATGAGATGGACTGTTCATATGGCAGAACCACTGCCACAGCTTCTCTCCGAGGGGACCACTATCCGTGGTTTGTCCCAGGATCTCTGGAGGGGAAAATAGTCAAAGCCATGCTTGTCTCGGGATCTGGAAAAACCCTGATCCTAGAGGGCCTAATTCCAAGCAACAGACTATCCTATGACTCTCCGTGAAATATCGAGTGTATCCATGGGGATACAAAGAGATACCCGACGGCGAACATTCTACTGCGTATCAAGGATCAAGAGGCTAGCCTGCTAGTGGGAGTTGCTCCCTGGCTACCTGCTCCTGTTCTACTTGGCCGAGACTGGCCCTACTTTGAAACATTGTTGGCCCCTACTCCTACGGAGCCTACTTCTCTGGTACCGGAGAAGCCCGGAGACTTGTTTCCTTTTTCCCCAGAGATTTTTCCCCGTAGACACCACGTCCCAAAGACACGTAAACAGAGACGTGCGGAAAAAGAGGACTGGTTAAGAAAGGCTTGGACTCTTGGTAACATTAGTCAGCCCAAAGGACTGCAGATCATGGCCAGAGATGACCAGGGTGGGGAACTGATAGACACCGGCATTTTGCCAGACCTGAATCTTCCTGACTTCCGTCAGAGGCAGAGGGAAGACCCAGCTCTGGCTAGACAATATGAGATGGTGGTACAGGTCAACAACAAGATATTAGATGAACAAGGTGTAAGAGTGTTTCCACATTTTGAACTATTGAATGACATCCTATATCGTGTGAATAAGGTTACACAAACAGGGGAGGTCATTCGACAGATGCTAGTCCCTAAAGGGTTGATTAAAACAGTTTTCACCCTAGCCTATACTCTCCCATGGGGTGGTCATTTGGGCAGGGATAAGACCACGGACCGCATCTCGTCCCGATTTTACTGGCCAGGCATACATGGTGACATCATGAAACTATGTGAGACATGTCCTGAATGCCAGTTAACTAGCCAAAAAGGACAGAAGCCGGCTCCCTTGGTACCTCTGCCCTTGGTAGCCATCCCATTCGAGAGAATTGGGGTAGATCTGGTCGGACCTTTAGAACCCTCTGCGAAGGGACATAAATTTATACTCGTTGTTGTAGATTATGCCACCAGATATCCTGAGGCCTTCCCGCTGAGATCAGCCACTGCTAAACAGGTTGCTCACAAGCTGTTAGAACTGTTGTCCAACTTATTGTCCAAGGTGTGCTACTCATATTATGTTGAAGCAGTGGCTGAGTGAGTAAAGACACAAACTGAAAACAATGACACTGAGCTCCTTGTGACCTTGGGCAAGTCACGTTATCTCTCTGTGACTCAAGCACCATAAATTAGATTGTAAACTCTATAGGGCATAAACTTGTGCCTGAAAATAATTCTATGTCCGGCAAAGCATACACTGTCAGTGCTTTTCCTTAAAAAAACAACAAACTATTTTTATTATTATATTGCCCAGTGTATCATGTTTGAAATGCGGAAAAGGGGATATCAGGTAGCTTTAAAATAAAATTATTACAGTGTATTTTTCTTTATTCTTCAACATAATACAGAGTGCTTCATTCAAAACAAAAATCAGAAGATCCCAGCAGCTTCCAAGCGGAGGTCAGAGCAGGTAGCATCAGACTCTTTACAGTATTGGCACTGTGAATCTCAAATGAGTAAGGGTGCGCTTATAGTGTCGGTGACGCCGATGTCACACTGCGGTCACTGGAATATTCAAAGTGAAGTGACTTCCAGCGATTGCAACCAAGCTGTCGCGCCGTCGTGTCGCTCCTACTATAAGCGCACGCGGCGGCGGCAATACATTTGTTTTGACACGACGTTGCATTGCTGTCGACGGCACTATAAGAGTGGCTTTAGGCTTTGATTATACCAGATGACGCCGGGCGGCAGCACGATCTGGTGACGTCATCCTCATGCTGCCGCCGAGCGGCATCTTGAACAGACAAAGGAGACAGGGAGGCGTGGCCGTGTGCGGTTTGCCCTCATTAGGTGAACCGCTCACATGACGCACCCGTCACCTCCCAAGAACAAATTCCTCTGTTAACTCTCCAGTCTGCCGCCCTGCAGTTCCAGGCGGCGCGCACATCGCTCGAGGTATGTTTACCTCAATTGGATCAATGTATTTTGTTTTTGCGCCGCCGGCATTTTTTAGTATAATCACGGCCTAAGACGTTATTTGATGTGTCGTGGAAGAGATGATTATTCCTCTCCCCATGTAGGTTTTAACTTAAATAATCATGGCCGGTGAAATTCTGCCCCATGATCTCAATATTTCCAGTCTAAATACAGGAGGTGAAAAATGAATTTACTGCTTTATTTAAAGGAGCAACCCAAGCGGGTAAATTCCTTGCGTTTTTGTTTTTTTAAACATAGGATTGAAGCAGGGGGTCTCTGGAACAGAACCTCTTTAATTTCAGTTCTCTTGACTCCCTGCTTCCCGCTATAATTACCACCTAAGGGGGTGCAGGTATCTCTCTACTTTTTTACAGCTCCCCAGTCCCGTGGGCCAATAGGAAGGACTCACTGCTTCCTATTGGCCTGCAGGGTGCGGCAGATTTGAAAATCGGCCATTACGTGATCCCTGATTGCGAGCCGGAGTGGCTGCCAGCACTTCCTACGCAGGTTTTTTCCTTTCCTATATGACTTTGGAGTACCTCACTGAGAATCCTGAACCAGGAGCACCAGTATTTATATTATATTCTTGTTATTTGTGGAGTGCAGCATTATTCTACAATTTGCCATAACCTTGGAATAACAGATACGAGAAACACTATATTGCTGTGTGCAGTATATGTGTAGCTATAAAAGTACCTGTTTTGGGGTGGTAACAAGCTTAGCTGTCCATCCAGTTAGTAAGGGTTGAAGCTGCATGTGTAGTTAGTCTCCTAAGAGGAATAGGCATTTACTTTATGATTTGTTTTGACTTAAGGGAACGGTGGGCCTGTTATTGTATTATTTAACCCTGTAAATAAACCCATATAGAGAAATACTAAGTTTCCTGCCTTAATCTGGGACATAAGATCCTACGCTGTGACGGAGACATCACAAGATATATGAATGGAGTTTGTGTAATAATGAGGCTGGTAGAATAAAACGTATAAAAGAAGTGAGGTCAGAGCAAATATAAATAGTAGATGAGGCATGGCAGTGATAGTTTAGTGTTGAGACATGAGTGAGGACTGGGTAGTGAAAATTACGTTAGGATAAGAATAGAGTGGGAGTTGTAAGAAATGCAATATACGAATGGCGGAGCTCTAGAGTGAAGAGAGCTGCGTCTTCTGAAGTATGGGATAGAAAATATCTTCCTTTCCAGCGCAGTTCAAATTCAGAATTCAGGACCAATAGATGTTCTGTTGTCAACCTATTCACTTCTGTTGAACACCATATTAAACTCCACACTGCATGCCACTTAAAAATGTGCTACTTTAAAGATGGGCTTTTTTTACATGTAGGCTGTTGCCCCTGCAGCAGGCTGCTCTCATATTTTGCCCCAACTTATAAGTCTAAGAAGTCATAGCAGGGAAAACAATCCAAAGATAGAAAGCGGTGCACAGCTGAAGAAATGGGGCCAGCAACCAAAATTCAGAGGTTAAAAGTTATTTAATTAGCAACATAGTAACGGGGAAAACACACTCTAACGCGTTTCAGGCAAACGCCCTTTCTCAAAGAGTCTTTGAGAAAGGGCGTTTGCCCGAAACGCGTTAGAGTGTGTTTTCCCCGTTACTATGTTGCTAATTAAATAACTTTTAACCTCTGAATTTTGGTTGCTGGACCCGTTTCTTCAGCTGTGCACCGCTTTCTATCTTTGGATTGTTTTCCCTGCTATGACCGATCGGCGTGATGCACGCAAGGATAAGAAGCTGCTGTATGTGAGTACTGTGTCTCCCCCTCAAGGAGGAGTTTCTGATCGGCAACAGTGTTATTAATTGAGAGTTTTTGTCTGGTGAAGTACTACAAGTATTTGATACACTTATATGAAGAAATGTATCCACCTCATGGACGCTTACAGTTACATCCAATTATTATATATATATAGCACTGGGTCCAGTACTTCACCCATTCAGCGTTATTTGGCTTCTTTTCACACACATGTGTGTTTAAACTTCAATATTTATACATGTATATGTATCTGCTATCCTGAGCACTGCTATTTGGAACTCTGTTTCTAAACTGTCTAAGTCTAAGAAGCCACCTGATTGAATTAAGTTCTGCTGAGGCAGCTCAATTAGCACATGTGAGGCACATAAGGCTGAGTCCATAGAGACTGCAGCCGTGCGGAGGCGCGCTGAGGCTGAGGGAAAGCGGGTGCTTTCCCTGGCCTTAGTTCGCGTGCCGTCCGGGGGCGTGTCGGGGGCGGGCCAGTGATGTCACGGAGCTGGTTCGCCCTCATTGGACGAACCGCTCACGTGACCGGCCCTGCGCTCCCGTGAGCGCGAAAAACTAAAAATTGTATAAGACCTACGCCTCCTCACGCCTGCGGACGCGTGCGTGAGCCCCTGCTAAAGTCGCTCTCATTGCGGCTGCAGGGGCTCACTGACAAGCGTCAGTGTGCCTAAGCACGGGTCAGCGCCTAAGCGCTGACCCTGGACTCAGCCTAAGACAAATATTATTTGTAATCAGACAGTTCTCCTACCCAGGTAATAGCAGTTGAAATTTCTAATATATGCACAGCAAATGGTGAGTTGAAGACAGGATTAAATATGTACTACTGCATATGTAGGCTGCAGCTGCCCCTGGTACTATAGTGGGGCAAGCAAGTGGGAAAAAGTAAGGTTGCAACTGTGCTGGAGAATATGATATGAGCTTGTAGGTGTCCTGTATGTTTTACAATTCTTGTTCATCTGGTCATGACTGATTTGGAGGGTGGCTCCTCCTCCCTAGTTTGAATCTCACCCCCTCCCACTTTTAAATGGTTAAAAGCTCACTCCATTGCATTTTCCACTCTCAGGGGAACTTGCTTACAGGTTGATTGCGACAACTCTAATACAGAGTGCTTTTCCTGGTAATGTACAGGTTAATAAGAGCTTCAATCAGACTTAGAACTATGCAACTAATTTTGACTAATTTTGACAGATTTATTATAAATCATTCTTTCTGGTAATGTACAGGTTATTAAGAATTTATATTAGTGTTAGGTACCCTTGAGATGTGGTCTGCCGTGTAGGGGCTTAAGGGCTTACAACACTTTGGCCAAAGAGTTAAACTAAAAGACCATTGTATTCAAAAGATATCTATATACAGTATATATATTTAGGCACTGTACCGTGTATAGGTGTCATTGGATGTGCACTGAGCTCTGTCTGTGTTTCATGTTCTGTCTCTGGTTTTAAATATATATATTGCCATGCTCAGTAGCACTCCTCGGTGACACTTATACACTTATATAAATGTTGTGGTTATTTTGGGGGTTCAATATGAGCTTGTAGGTGTCCTGTATGTTGTGCTATGGAATAGAAAGAGGGATAAGAGAGTGAAAGGAAAGGAAAAGTAGAAATGTTACTTTGTTGTACAAAATCCTTGATTGTTATGAACTCTTACTGATTTAGGGCTCTTTTTCTTGCTTTCCTCCAACAATATTTACTTGTTCAAAATGGTTCCTAACATTGTTTTATGTTCATGTTTTATACTACTGTAATTACATGACACTCTTCAGTGGTTTATGCAAACACTTGAACATGTAATTAAAAATCTTGGTCTTGTATGCTATTCTCTTGTGATTTTTGTTTTTAAATAAAATATGACTGAAAATCCCTTTGAAGATAATTTGTAGAGAAAAACTGTCCCCCGCCCTCTCTGTGGCTAACCACAACCTCTAAAAGGTTAGCTAGAGTATGTCTGAGTCATAGATAGAGACAGAGCTATATACCTAGGGACTGGTGTGTCTTTCAAGAAAACTGGGCCAGATGAGAAAATATGAAGGAAAAACAAGAAAGAAAGGAAAAGATAGTTGCTCACATTTTAAACGTAACAATATTTCCCCATATTAAATACAACATATTATACTCGCAGCAACATGCAATACCAAAGCACATGGATATTTTGACTATTTCAAACACTATATATATATATATATATATATATATATATATATATATATATATATATATGGAGAAGAGTGACCTAAGCGCAAGTGGAAAAAGGGAGAGAGAAAACACAAAAAGGGATCATAGGGCAGTATATCTATAATTATATAAATATAAGAATGGTAAGATATGCGCTTACACTGATCAAATAAGTATGAGCATTTAATCCTCTCTGGGACTCACGAACATAGCTTTTAAGGACTTGTTTGAATATTGCTTGGTCTTCCAGAGATCTTCTTTACAGGAAATCAGCTGCTGCTCATCCAGGAGATCTTCTTCCCAGGCACTCACGTCTCACTATGGATGAATCTCACAGAAGGGGGGGGGGAAGGGGGGGTGGGGAGGAAATAATGGAAGGGAGCAAAATATGTGTAAAACCTTTTAATCTAAAGAAGATTGTTTAAAATATAGGTGATCAACTCACATTTGGTGAGAAAATAACAAGCAGTTGAGAGTATTTTAGCGAGTTTCTCACACTCGTTCAGAATCGCCGGTTTACCAGTCCTCTCCGCAGTCTCTTCCGTACCACGTGATCGGCCGTGGCGTGTGACGCTGCGTGTGACCCGGCCCGGCTCTCGCGATGTTATCAGTCTGTTAGTACAGGATTTCAGTTCCAGAACTCCTCGTGAATGTCTCACAGGGGCTTCTCGGCGTGTCTCTCACACTGCTGCTAATACAAGCTGGCCCTACGCGTTTCTCCCAGCGGGCTTCGTCAGGGGCTGCTATAAACTCACTAATCCCTACCAGGGTATTTATAGGCACCTCCCCAACAACGATTGGCTCAGACTTAATTAACTCATTGGATACAAGGAACATAATTAGTTGTTGTCTTATTGATGTCATAATAATTAAATGCGCTGCTGCACGGCAGCTCCAAACACTGATTTCATTGTGTATTATTGAACATTTGTGGATTAAAACTGCATACTCCAAGCATATGTTATATATAAAGTTCATAAATGCACATTACTAGCGTTGTATATATACACCTTAAATATATCGTTAAGTTATCAGCATACATGATGAAATTAAGGCATTATGGAATATATTCTTCCAAACAGATGGAATATTGGATAGAAGCCTAAATCAGTACAGAGTTTATGTTAAGATATTATTAGCAGAGGGGGATGGCCAGTACATATGTATGGAGTTTATTCCTCCAAACAGAATATTTGAAAACAACCTAGATCAATACAGAGGTTTGTGTTGAGATATTATCTGCAGAGGGGGGGTGGCCAGTACATATATCAAATTGGTTGTACTAATTGTGTATCCCACATTTGACCTTAGTGGGATATTCACAAAAATATGTTATCTCTGGACCTTAAGAGGATATCAGAATTGTGTCCTAAAACAATTGGGTATTTATGTGTGTCCAGGATTAGTTTCAATATATAATGGATCCTATATCTGGATTATATACTATGGATATAGACAGCAAAAAAGAGCTTTGTGCTCATGGTATGTGATTTTTGGGATTGCTCCCAAGTTACTATAGATCCCATATATTGTATATCTGAATATATATTTATTTAATTAAGAGGAGATGTTGAGATAAGTACCTGTCTTACCCTCCATCATAACTTTCCTAGCAACGTGACAGACATGTGTGTTTAGACATTCAATTAATTATAGTGCCATTATTTTCTATTCTAAACACACATGTCTGTCACGTTGCTAGGCCATATATGTACTGGCCACCCCCCCTCTGCAGATAATATCTCAACACAAACCTCTGTATTGATCTAGGTTGTTTTCAAATATTCTGTTTGGAGGAATAAACTCCATACATATGTACTGGCCATCCCCCTCTGCTAATAATATCATAACATAAACTCCTGTACTGATTTAGGCTTCTATCCAATATTCCATCTGTTTGGAAGAATATATTCCATAATGCCTTAATTTCATCATGTATGCTGATAACTTAACGATATATTTAAGGTGTATATATACAACGCTAGTAATGTGCATTTATGAACTTTATATATAACATATGCTTGGTGTATGCAGTTTTAATCCACAAATGTTCAATAATACACAATGAAATCAGTGTTTGGAGCTGCCGTGCAGCAGCGCATTTAATTATTATGACATCAATAAGACAACAACTAATTATGTTCCTTGTATCCAATGAGTTAATTAAGTCTGAGCCAATCGTTGTTGGGGAGGTGCCTATAAATACCCTGGTAGGGATTAGTGAGTTTATAGCAGCCCCTGACGAAGCCCGCTGGGAGAAACGCGTAGGGCCAGCTTGTATTAGCAGCAGTGTGAGAGACACGCCGAGAAGCCCCTGTGAGACATTCAGGAGGAGTTCCGGAACTGAAATCCTGTACTAACAGACTGATAACATCGCGAGAGCCGGGCCGTGTCACACGCAGCGTCACACGCCACGGCCGATCACGTGGTACGGAAGAGACTGCGGAGAGGACTGGTAAACCGGCGATTCTGAACGAGTGTGAGAAACTCGCTAAAATACTCTCAACTGCTTGTTATTTTCTCACCAAATGTGAGTTGATCACCTATATTTTAAACAATCTTTTTTAGATTAAAAGGTTTTACACATATTTTGCTCCCTTCCATTATTTCCTCCCCCCCCCCCTTCCCCCCCCCCTTCTGTGAGATTCATCCATAGTGAGACGTGAGTGCCTGGGAAGAAGATCTCCTGGATGAGCAGCAGCTGATTTCCTGTAAAGAAGATCTCTGGAAGACCAAGCAATATTCAAACAAGTCCTTAAAAGCTACGTTCGTGAGTCCCAGAGAGGATTAAATGCTCATACTTATTTGATCAGTGTAAGCGCATATCTTACAATTCTTATATTTATATAATTATAGATATACTGCCCTATGATCCCTTTTTGTGTTTTCTCTCTCCCTTTTTCCACTTGCGCTTAGGTCACTCTTCTCCAGATTTCCAAGGCGGCGATTGTGGAGCCGCAGACCTAAACTAGCTGCAGTGTATAGGGTTAGAGGTGAACCAGGGTATGTACCCCCTTCATATTATTGGCTCTAAATAGTGGTGTGAATATCATCTTCCACAGGAACAAACTGTATAGATTTGCGCTGTGTGTCTCTTTTGTATATATATATATATATATATATATATATATATATATATATATATATATATATATATATATATATATATGTAACGGGTATTCCCTATGAATACAGACGCTACTACTGCTGTGTATACCTGTATGGCTCTCAGGAGCCTAGGCTTCCGCTCGGGGAGCCTGGGGTACATACATATAACAATCTCGTGGTGCAACGCCTCCACCTGGGAGGGATCCCAACGGAGTGGGAGGAGGCCCTCACAGGAAACAATCACGGTAATCACATGGTTATAAAACAGAACAGGCTTTACTACATATATGCGCATAACTTATACCAATCACATTCAAGGTTAGCACTGCATTAGGATATAGCGTAATCACACACTCACCACTGTGTACCCCACACCGTGTCCACAGTATAACCCCCCTTGTCCCATGGTCAGCGCTGCCACTATGTGCGAGTACTCGTGTGTGCACGTGCGTAACGTTACCTGCCCAGTGCGACGGCACCTGGGCGTTAAAGGGTCTTCGCAAAGGATCAGACGTGCTTTCTGGCGATGTCCAGTTCCTCCGGGGAGATGATTGGTCAGGGCGGTCCAACCTTGGTACAGTTCCGCGCTCTCTGCAGAGCAGGCTTGATCCCAAGCCTCTGGATGGGAAGCTCAGCGTCCGCTGTATCCCTAACTGGCTCTTGATAGTAAGGGGCAGGGTCCCTAACCTGGGGCCTGTCCCTAAAACAACACAAGCTACTGGGTGGCTCAGGGCTAACTGGGGCCTAGGGGGCTGCTGGCCTAGTGCAGTGAGTCACTGACTCCTGCACCCTCAACTCCTTCCCCTAGCCTTTCCTGGCACCGACTAACGTGTTCAAACCCTGCGAAAAGTATCTAATCTCCTCTGCAGGGAGATGCTGTAGCCCTATTGGCTCCCTGGGGTCATGTGGGGCGCTCCGGGGCTCATGGGACATATAGTCCCTACCAAGAGCCGTCTCCTGATTGGCTATGCTGTCCGCGCGATCACTGCGCATGCGCAAGCACTCTAGTGGCCGCCGCCTTTACTTCCCGCACTGCGCATGCGCGAAGAACAATATGGCAGCGCCCTGCATTGTCGGGCCGCCGCGGAGTCTCCGGTACACCATAGCGCTCCCTGCTCGGCCCCACCCTCCAGAAACTCCAGCGGGTCTGCCGCTCTATATGTATAGATGACGAAACGTGTAGGGCGTGGCTAAGACTGAGGTGTCACTTTCCCACGGACATTACCACTGCTGTTTGAGAGACACTGCAGGCTGTGTGAGGCTAAGAAGAATTTTGGATCCTTTTCCCCCGGTGGTGCACTGATCAGAAGCAGGGAACTGAAGGTGCTAGTTCCCGGAGGGACTTCCTGTGCGGGGCGCCTGACTGGAGGGACGCCACTTCCGGTTGTTCGAACCACGTGGAGAACAAACAGGAGAAGGTTACCATTGCTGATATCGGACGGCAGTACTGGCTTATGAGAGCCTATCTCATACCTGCTCTTAAACCGTGTACCTTTGTGAGTGGGCATTTGACTGTTTTTATTGTTCTATAAACTAAATTGTTATACTTTAATGCACTAGGTGTGCGCCTGTTTCTTTTCTTTTCTTTTTTCGTAGGTATCAACAGGGAGTAGTGACCCCTTTGAAATGGGCTGCCTTTACCTGGATGCTTTATTTTGGAACAGGACTCTGTGTTTTTTAAGGTTTTTTAAGTTCTAATTCATTTGCATTTTAATTCATTTACTTTCATAATACTTTTACATTTTTTATTTAGTCTTTATGTGATTTTATTAATTAATAAAGTATTAGGTTATTGTTATTGAACATTTTATATATTTTAACATATAAACGTAAAATCCTTGGATAAATACTGGTTTTAGTATATTATACCCACTTTTGCCACCCATAGTTAGGTAAACTTAATCACAGTTTTGTCAAGGTATAATAGAGGCGCTACTTCGTTTCTTTTTTTGTTGTTTTTATATATATATATATATATATATATATATATATATAAAAAGAACAAAAAAAGAGTGTATATATATATAGAACGATATCTAACTATTTAGTGCCACTAATTTTACTATAAAAAAGTGTCATAATACATTGTGTCAATAAGTAAATATAAAAAGTCAAACAAATGTTATCATATACTGTATAGTGCAAACAAGCATTAAAAGGCAGTGTATAGTTAATGATATAAAAAATAGTGTGCAATAAATCAATACCCAAATAATTATATCAACTTGTAGAGAACACAAAATGAAAACTCAGCAGCTTCAGTTGGAAAATACCTTTTCCAAGGTAGTTAGAATGTAGAAAATGGAAAAAGAAGTGCATGCTTCATGGTACAGATTAATTTAATTAATATCAGTGATAAAAAAAATCAGAATAAAACATTCATATATCAAGTTCTTTTAAAAAGTCATGAAGATAATACCATATCACTTGGGATCCAGCTGAACGGTGGGAGGATATTGATGGAAATATTGTACCAAGAGAATACACTGAAAGTGTTAGTAGGGGTGTATGTGTTATGTTTAGAAAGATGATCAATAAGGAGAAGGGCTCCATAGGGGAACGGACTACATTGTGTTATATTACTGAATTAAAGAATGTTTTTGCCTGCCAACAGATCTGGGGCACTTGATGAATCATAAGAGATGACCTTGAAATTCCCAACATTCTCCCAGCATAGAGTGTACAAGAGTTCTTTAGAAATCACAAAACAGAGAACCTCTCACAGGGCAGAGTCCCTGCACACATCTCTCAGAACCTGCACACATCTCTCAGAACTCAGATTCTGAGCAAAAGTTTGTCACGCAGGTTTCCACAAAAAGAGATATTGAAGATCTCTTCAAGAATATTAAAAGCATGTTCCAGGCTCGACTGCAAGGGGCCCTGTCAAATCTCAGACAGGAGCTGGCTTCACTGAGGGGCTTAACAGACCAACCAGTGAAAAACCTGAATTATGCGATTTCCTCCATAATTAATACAGATCACAAATTACCTCTTATGCAATATCGGCTCGAGAAACTGCAAGAGGACTCTGAGAACAGACATAGAAAGAACAATCTGCTAGTCAGGGGGATCCAGGAATCTATCACAGATATAGAAGAATTTATTTTTAGATGGTTTAAATCACTTTCCCCATATTTAACTGCTGAAATGCTCTTGGTGGATAGATGTAACAGAGTCCTCTCTCTGACACCACTTAAGACTGACAGAGCAAGAGATGTGGTACTGAGATGACTCTATTTTACAATGAAGAAAGCACTATTTTTAGCTCAGAGAGCTAAGACGAACTTTAATTTTGAAAATATTCAGTTGCAAATGTTGTTTCATCTTTCTCCTGACACTTTGGTATGCAGATGGAGCATAAGGCCTGTAACAACGATCTTGATGGAGAATTCAGATGGAGTCCAATTATCATTGGGGATTTCTCTTCAAGCTGCAAGTCTCCCATAATGGACCACAGAACTCAGTAAGGTTCATAGAGGAAGGATCATCTTTTCTCGAGAGCCTGAGACTTACACCCCCATCTCACTTCCATATCCCACTGCTATAAAGGAAGCTAGAACCCAATTGGCATCCAGCGAAGCCTAAAAAATGACAAATAAGATAGCAGGCCCAACTCCATAAGTAATACAGATCACAAAGTACCTCTCATGCAATCTCGTGGTAAGCTTATTGCAGGTGCCTCTGGTGCACTTCAACCCATTACAAGTGACTCTTTCGAACCCTGGAACTGTTCATGTGTCCTAGGTGGAGATGGGTGGAACAGTCCATATCCATTTCCCAGAATTTCCCTGATAGTCTAGGTCAAATCTGTCCCTCCAACCAAAAATCACCTAAAAGATTTGAAGCAGGGAGTCTCCAAAGCTAAACCCCATTCATTTCTGCTCCAGGTACACCCTGCATCCCCAGATGCACACCCCTGTAGGGGGTGGCGATATCAATCTTCAATTTCAATGTAGTGGTAGTGGTCACAGGGTCCAAAAGGCAGCCTTGAGTGGGACATTTAAACTGCAGAGAGATACCGGAAACACCTATAGAGGTGTGCACCTCGGGAAGCAGGGGTCCCCGGAGCTGAAATGAATGGGGTTCAGCTCCGGAGACCCCCTGCTTCAAACCTATTAACAAAAATAATAATAAAAACAATAATTTATCACCTAGTCCAGGCTGGCGTTCTTCCTATCTTTTCTACGTATATAATGGCCTATATATTGGCCATTATATTCAAAAGCAAAATTAGCTAAACCAACCTGAAATAGATGCTTAAATACTAATTAAAATACATTACATATTACCCCATTGTAGCCCATGGTCCACTAGTCGTGGGTTTCCATGACTAGCTAACCAAAAAGAGCTACAAAGGGGTTACTGTAAACATACAACTACACTACCTACCCCCCTTGTCCACCTTAGTGGATAGTAAAGCATTACCATGCTTTATTAAAGCATAATCAAGGGGTTAACCCCTCCAACCATCATCCACGGGTCAACTACCCCCATCTCTCAACCCTACCCCCAACATTACAACCCCGCTGACACAGTATTGGGCAATAGCCCTATGAGCCCATAGAAAAGAATTAAAAATATATACATTTAACAAAATATACATTACTATAAAATAAGAACATAATCAAACTCTAGCCTTTTAATCCATTGATTGTGACAACCTAACCCCTCAATGGGGTCCTAGATAGCAACATTGGCAATCAATGAACACCCTAAATAAATAAATAAATAAATGAAGGTACTACTTACCCCTGCTGAGATGAAGGCCATTCTCCTCATCCTCAGGTGTGCCAACAGATAATTCCAGTAAAGTGCCTATGCCCAAAAAAAGCCCCAAAAATGCCCCCAAAAAGAAAATCCTAGACCGATGGCCAATAAAAATTAAAATCAAATGTACCATGAAAAAATTATCACTGCCCAATGGCATAAAAATAAACAAACAAAAGATGCAGGAACAATAAATCCAACCAAGAAGCAATGGGTCCCCGTTGATTAAAGAGCAGTCTCCGGTGATTAGTTCTTCTTGGTTGCTTTTAAGATGTCTTCTTGCTTTTCTTTTCATCTTTCTTTTATTCCTTCTTCTTCCCGATGTGGCATCATCATCTTCTTATGGACAAATGAGATGTAACATGACTTATATAAGAACCGTGATGTAACATTTGACCGGCCACATGTGATTCCTTCATTTGTGCCTGAAGATGTCGTCTCAGGCAAAAATGAAGCAATCACGTGGCACATCAAGCAACCTGATTGATTCAGCATGCTGACCTTACGACATCTTTTAAGGTAATATCTCACAACACTAAGGGACTAAACAGTTCCAATAAAAGATGCTAGCCAGAAAACTAAAAACTAACACGAGACATACTGTAGTTTTTATACAGGAGACACATGTTAATTACTCTACCCAAGGAATACAATATTACAGGAACTTTCCTCAAGTATTCTTAGCTTTAGCGCAAGTTAAAAAAAATCTAATCCATAGAATAATTCCTATTATCTTTGTCAGGAATAAAAAAAATACAGAGATGGCAGATTAATAATATTAACTGGCTCACTGTATAGTTAAAATGTAACTCTTGCAAATGTTTATGTGCCCAATGGAGATAAGCCTGAATTATTTGATACATTCTTCAAAAGTCTTGGGTAACTTCCACAAAGGGTGAATCAATTTGGGACGTGATTTTTAACACAACTTTAAATAATAAGACAGATACAGTATATCTAGGCTCATGTTGGTTCCTGCCCCTCACTGAGGGGGGAGGATTCCAAGAGATTGAATCAATAACTCAGAATATTTTTAGGAATAGACTGCGGAGAGAGCTTAATCAATGAACTGGGGACTACACTTTTCATTCATCTCCCCAACAGGTCTATACAAGAAGTTATGGAAAATAGCTGAAGCGCTCAAATGCAGGTATATCTCAAAATGATAATAAGCCAGACCACTGTACTAGGGTACTAACAATTTATATAGTACCCATTGTGTCATGTAATGGGTACTATCCTCCTGAAGACAGGTGGTGTGTGGTGCAACCCACTCACCATCAGTCTCATTGGCAGGTTCTCCTGAAAAATATACAAGTACTCACATCCTGGTAGGGCAGGCAGGCAGGCTGTGCAGCTACTCAATGCAATACAGGGAAAAGGGAGACCAAAAAGCGCACCAGCACAAACGGAGCAGGAAGAACCCAGGACAAAAAATGATTAAAAGGGCACTTTAATGCGACAAAAGACCCATCCAACGCGTTTCGAACGTCACAGCGTTCTTTTTCCTTGAACAGTATTGCTGTTCAGTACATGCTGACAGGCGCATGCTTGAGCTGCCGTTTGCCTATTGGGCGATATGTACTTACTCACGAGTGTACTTAAAGTGAGTGTCCTTAAACCGGGGTATGCCTGTATTTACCCTTTGGGACGCTCATGAGGCAGTATTATGAGGAAAGTTAATACTGTAAGTATAGCTTGTGCTACAAAACGAGCAAGGTTGGCCAGAATAAACCTCCTTAAGGAAGAAATAAAAAAACTAGACATAATTAATAAATCCAAATGTTCCAAGTCTGTTCTAAAAGATCCGACTACCTTTAGAGGTGCATAAAACACATGTTTAATAGAGTTAGCAAAGACAGGTATGACATGACATAATTTCTTTGAGAAAGGGAACAAACCAAACACCATGGCACCATGGCACTCAAACTTAGAAACAGGCAACTATTACACAGGATAAACTCCATATGACACAAATTAGGGTCAACTAAATAAATAACCCCAGATTTATAGTAAAAGAATCTTATGAATATTACTCTAATCTTTACAGTGAGAAAAAGTCTTCTATCCCAGGCTGGATGGCTTGAAATTTGCCAATCTCATAGGTTTGAAACAGAGGGTTTCTGGAGTTGAACCCCATTAATTTCAGCTCTGGAGACCCCCTGCTTCCCGAGATACTTACCTCCAAAGGGGGGGGGGCTGTATTATTGAGTTTGAGTTGTGCATGATGTCCGAACAGCACATCATACTTCAGTTTATAACTTTTGTGATAACTGGTAAACATTTCCTTGCTACAACAATCTACTGTAATATCTACTGCACTCATCTAAGTGTAACAGTGTTTCCCCCAAACGATGGGAGATGTGGCCATTACAGATCGTGTGGTGCATACTACCTGCTGGTAACAAGAGAGCTGAGTCGTACGGCGGCGAAAGTGGGGACACAAGACTAGGCTTCTGGGGTTCATACACTACATATCTCTTTTAGCACTGCAGCGCCTCCATCTGCCGTAGGCTCCAGGAACTGAAGGTGATCTCCCACGGTAGACCTATTACCTCTCCCCCAGTAAGGTCATGCACCAGGTAGAAGGTATAACAACAGGAACGGTTTATTATCTCTTCTGTACAGCACAGTAACAAGCAGGCACCTGCCCGATGCTGTAACTCTCAGCTACCACTGAATGATGTCCCTGACCGTCACTAGAGGCCAATGGCACCCATAGCTGTCCTAGCTCTTCCCTACCTCCCTAGCAGAGGCAGAGGTATGGTCCACACTCACTCTCCCCCGGAGGAAAGAGGACTGGAGAAGGCCCAATAATCAGCCTCTACATTGTGTGACCTGCCTTCCTCAAGTGGGGAAAGGCACTCCCGAATAAGTACTTCCAGGAGGATGGCACCAGGTATGTCCCATGATTGGTCATGCCCAGGTTTGATGTCACTGCCTTCTGCTGTCACTCAAATGCAGCTCCTCGGAGGGGGAAAACCCCATATCAACTACTGGCAAGGCCTGCTTGTACCAGGGCTTACTGCCAGGAGGGAAGCAGACTAGTAGACACAGATGGCATGGCTACATAAGCATCACCATTTTAGAAGAAACAATATTATCTGCAGCAATAGTTCCTTGTGCCCAGTACGTCCTTCTACAGTAAAAATATTTAAAGACAGTCTTTCTGTAGGGAAATCTGGCACACTGTATAGAGCAGGGATGCTCAACTCCAGCCCTCAAGTCCCACAAACAGGTCAGGTTTTCAGGATATCCTAGCTTCAGAAGACTGATTGAGTCACCTGTGCTAAAACAGAGATATCCTGAAAACCTGACATGTTGGAGGGTCTTGAGGACTGGAGTTAAGCACCCCTAAGAGGACAGTAACGACATCTACATTTCATTTTTAAGGAATAAGCTAGTAGAACAGAATTTGCATCCAAATTCTACCTTAATTTTGGAAGGCGGTTCATTTGTCCTGTGGCTGCAGTGCACTGAAAAAAAAATCAGCTTTTGATGGTGCAGCCAGCTATTTGAGGTAAGGGAAGCATTAAAAGCTTCCAAGTAATAGTCTGAGACCAGAATTAAGTACTTGCATAAGAGGAAAATAGAAGAAAAATATCCATGATGAAGTGAAATAGATCAATTCACGGGCATATGTTGAGGTTTGTCACCTTGAAAAAAGATTTACTGACACAAAGTTTGTGGTCATTTTAGTGTTTAGTTGAGCTTTTTAGAGGAGGTAGCAACACAGGATAAGAACACTAACCTAGAAACATGGTTCTGGCTTCAGAAGAGCTTGGCTTGGCTTGGTATTCTGTAGTGTTCCCTTCTCCCAAATCCCTTAAACAAGATGTTTGTCTCTTGGTGAGTGTGCATCATAATGGAAGTTCATAGCATTTACATCTTTTAATTAATTTTGGCAAAACTGAAAAATTATAAGCAGCAGATTTAAAATGATAGGAGCATACTGAGGTAACCCTAAATACTGACAGTGAAGTATAAAGTAAACAATGCATAGCAGGTTCATTTAAAATTATAATAAGATTATTATTGACAGCATGGATGTAGTGTGTCAATTGACAGGTGTAATATGTGTAGCCCTGGTAAGATTATGGGCTATATTTCTACCCTCCCCCTGTGCAGTAATCCCTGTTAAGGGCAGGTTGCCAGGAGTTATCATGGGTTTTCCCCACTTCAAGCACTTGCCCTGAATGGTGAAGGTAGGTCACCTGACCCTGTGTCCAATCAATAGAAACTGGGGTGGTACCTGCTGAAATCATAAAGGGCAGTGCAGTTCCTATTTAGTACAAGACAAATCTAGGCTAGTCTAAGAGAGTGAGAAGAAAGAAGAGGATAGCTGGCAGCCTATGAGTAGAGCTGATAGTGAGGTGGACCAAATACCTCTCATCCTTCTTAGGGGGTGAGGGAAGAGCTAACCCCACTCTGGGTGGCCCTAGGTCCAGAGTGGAGGCAGGGCCATCCTGAGGGAGTACAGTCGGCTGGCTGTGCCTAATCCTGTGCCTGATTGTATGCTGCTGAGAGAACTAAATAAAGAACTGCTGCTAAATATAAAATACCTATTGTGTGAGATTGGAATCTCTCATCCCTGGGAGGGGATTCTGTGGTAGGGATTCCACCCCTTATCCATGGGGCCTAATACAGATGGAGGCGCTGCACCATTGAAGAAGAACAAAGGCATTCACCCCAGAAACCTGTCCTGTTGCACCACACAGAGACATGTAGCCAGACCTTGAGACACCCTAGGGTACCCGATCTGCGATTGGGTGGGGGTATAGGGGGGTAATATTGCCTCAAATTATCTGAAACGCTATCTCATTTTTACATTTTGGGGATTAAAAAAAAAAACTTTAATATACTCTGTTTTGTATCTTAACAAACCAAAGCAAAAAGAAATAAAAATTGTAATGTTTAAATGTAATTCAATTCCTTCATTGAACCAAAAACGTAAGTAAAATAATGCTGCAGTGGTAAATATTTCATATTATAATCACCTTGACTTGTGTTGTATTTGGTGACATTCATGGATAAAAAGCAAATATTTTCTTTGGTTGAATACTAGTATAACAATGTGTTGCGTTAACCTGAGATCTGCATTACAACCATCATCTTAAAAAAAAATATTGAACAGTTATATATATATCAAGAGGCAATCAAGAGGCAACACTCAGGTATAGTATTGTAACACAAATGTATCTTGAGACAAAAGGTGGCACATTTGCATGTCATTTCCCAGAATCCCTTGATGCAGTGGAAGCACTGTTTGCTAGGTGATAATAGCAAAAAGCAGGGTTGCAGACCTGTCTAAGACATGTGAATGTGCTCAAGAAATATTTTTTTATGATATATATGATATATCTTTTGTCTCAAGACCACATTACATAGAAAACACTTCCTCTCCAGGGATTCATCACCTTGAGGAAGGTCCTGTTTGTTGGTGACCAAAAACATTGGTTAAGATGTATCCTGTTTGCACTTAATACACTTGTGTTACAATACTATACCTGAGTGTTGCCTCTTGATTGCCTGACTTTGGAACGGTATCGTATCTCTACTGTATATATATATATAGTGTGCTCCAGCACCCTGGTACAGCTGGCTGATAAAAGGATCCGTATGATCCAATTAAAAAGTCCGCCTCTGCATGGGGTGAACTCCTGTTGGAGGGTCTTACCTTTAAAAGTCTCTAAGTATAGATGGTGGTCTGGTCCCAGATAACAAGCCGCAAGTCACCGCGCGGCGTCTTCACTGTGTCCCTGACACTATAAAGTAATATGTAAGTGCTCCAAGAAGATGGCCTTCCCTTCAGTGCCACAAGCTAGTCGGGACTATGGGCCTACCTGGGGCCTAAGGGGGCAAACTAGGCCTAGTTCAGGGAAGCCCAGGTCCCTGGCCACTACCTGCTCTGTTGCTGTTCCCCTTCCGACTCACTCGTGGTGCTCCAGCGCTCCAAATGTATCCAACTCGATCGCCGTGCTTCTGGCAGCGCTATTGGCTGTATGCGCGTATGTGATAGCAGCCCCAGTAGCTGCTGGGAGCTGTAGTCCCCAAAAGGTAATGAGGCCCTGCTTGTGGGGTTGCACTTTATACTGTAGTAACATACCCTTGTTTTTAAATTGTTCCTGATATTGCAATATTTCTGGTACTGTATGTCCATGTAATGCCCACATGGACATGTTTCTGAACAATGCAGAAGTAAAAAATAAACAGTAAGGTTCCACTATGTTACTGAGCAATTTAGTTTGAAGGAGCAAACCGAGCTGGCTATTTTTGTTTTCATTTATAGAACATATTTATTTTTGCATCAAATTGAAGCAGGGGATCTTCTGAGATGAACCCCATTCATTTCATTTTCATTTCATTCAGTTCAGTTCTGGGGACCCCCTGCTTCTAGAGATACTTACCTCTGAAGGGAAAGCTCCCTCATCACGTGGGCCAAAAGGAAACTGTACCGAATGATGTAACAGCTTCCTATTGGCCCGCAGGATGCGTAAGCTCTGAAAAACAACCATTACGTGTACCCAAGCTGGTGAGCCAGATCAGCTACAGACATCTCCTACAGAGGTAAGTTTCTCCGGAAGCAGACGGTCCCCGGAGCTGAAATTATTGTGGTTAGGCTGCAGAGACCCCTTCTTTCAATGCCAACTTGGATTGCTGCTTGGATTCGCCGCTTTAACACCTCTTAACTTTATAAGACATAAACAGAATGGTTAGTAGGAGGAGGTATTGGGCTGAACCTCTGCTCTCCTAAAAATATTAGGATATATACCAAATACCACATTCCTCCTGAGTTTGTGGCTTCATGGACTATAAATATTTGTTAACCACATGTTAATATTACCTTGGGGGCTTGTGAAGAGAGGATACTGTACATCTGCCATGCAGTGTATGTCATGCAAGGCTTTCAAGTTTGAGTCTGTAACTGGCCTTACATACGGCAAGTGAAAATTATTGGGAGTGTTTTGTACTTAAATGGCTGATTGCCATCTGGTTAGGTTTTTGCTTGGATTGCAATTGATTGGAAGGCTGTATAAAGACAACCTTTGACCAACTTGGTCAGATTTCCCTCATGTCTACCTCTAGTAATAGCATGGTAAAAGTTGCAGAGGTTGGTCTAAACTTTTGAACTGTTTATACCCCTTTTGTACAATGTACTGTGTAACTAGGAAGACTAAAACAGTACCTGAATACATTGTATACTGTAGCTATAGTTCCTAATAACAAAAATACTCTGTACACAAGCAGCTATATTATAAACAGATTTGTCCTTTTTTCATTTTATATACTAGAACTGCTGATGCTGACTTGGTATTTAGTGTCATGTTAACATGTTAACATGTAAACCAAAAATGTTTATTGGCTTTTTAAGCAATACTTTTTAATGGCCTTTACCATTTTGAAATACAATAAATGTAAATATACTGGCAGTATAGTAAACACCATAATGTAAATTAAAGGCTAGTCTTTCATAGTTTATTGCTATGTTGCTACTATGAGTCTCTGATGGCTGGTGGATTTTGGGTTGAGTAGTTGATGGTATTTTTGTGTGTTTAAAAGTATACCACCTTCAGTCATGATCATATTTTGTCATGTCAAATGTTCTCTACCAATGGAGGCCTAACCACACTCCCTTCACTCACCCCCTCCATCTTCATCTATATCTTAATCTGTCTGTATCTTCATCTGTATCTTGTAATCCAATTGGGGGCAGATGTGTTCTCGTCAGTTTTTTGGCATCAAATGAGACAGGACAGGCCTTATATAAGACTTGTGATGTCACATTTGAGTGTCAATTGGTACCCAACCAATCCGATTGGCTGGAGTACCATGTGATAGGTTCCCTTTTTTTTAAAGGATGTGACAATTGAATGTTTTTTTTTTTTGCTGCTGGTTTGTTGTTTTTCAGGTTTCCCATTGACTGAATAGTGTCAAACCATTCCCATAGAGCATGGGTATGGCTCTGTGCCAATCAATTGGCTAATTGCCATTTTTTGAAATGGAAATTGGGGGGTTGTCAAATTTATTGTATTGATGCTTTTATTGTAATGTTTATTGGGGGCAGAGGAGATGGGTGAAGAGCGTAGTTGCCCCAGGGTGGATGGTTAGACCACTCCGGTGGGTAGTGGGAGGGGTTAACCTTTTAATTACCATAACGGTTACTACTGCTAAGGTAATGAAGGGGTTAACCCTTCCTGCAACCTTTCCAGTAGGCCTAACCACCCACCCTGGGGCAATTACCCCCTTCACTCACCTCCTCTTCCCCCAATAAACCAGGTAGTCTGGCTTAACCCCTTCATTGCCTTAGCACTAAGATAATAAGCTGCTTTTATTGTATTTTGATTAACATAGTATAGTAGCTGGGGGTCTCCGGAGCTGAATCACATTTGCTGCAGGCACGGGGACCCCGTTACAGGTCCCAATATGGGGTGCCGGTATCCCTTTGGTTTGTTTAAATCCCCCGATCACGTAGCCCATGATGCGGGAAAAATTAAACATGGCCACCGGAATACCGGCACCCCATTATGGGGCCTGTAACTCAGGAAGCATGGGGTCACCGGACCTGAAATCAATGCTGTTCAGCTCCGGAGACCCCCTGCTGCAATACTGTATTATTAAAATAAAAGCCCTGTGATCGCCTGTTAGGGGCGCGCAGGTAGAGTGACTGATTCAGTCTATCTCTTACTGCGTGTCTATTACAGACAGGTGAAGCCAGGTACAATTCATACAGCAGGGACCCTCGCTCTGTTAATCCGATGGGCCAATAGTCTAGTAGCTGGAATCTTGCGGCGCTGGAGAGGTTGCTGTGCAAAACTCGCAAGGCAGGGAATTACATAGTTACTGATGCAATAACCAGGACCACTGGCAGCTTCTAGGGTGCCCAAGACCGAAGGGCCTATTCTAGTAGCTTTGATAACTTTGCTGCCATCTCTATCAGTTTTGTGCTACGTGAAGGTGAAAGAAAACGGCGCTAACTCTATTAGTGTACACTAATAATATACAGTGAATATTTTGACCAAATCAATTAATTGTTAAACAGTGATATTGTGTTCAAATAACGTGATAATATTATTGAAAGGTTCAAACCCCCTGCTCAAACCCAGCTGGTGGGGACTGGTTTCGCTAGTCCCACAAATCGTCACTCTCCAGTTGTAATCCAGGGGGAGCATGAAGGGAAAAGAACATAAAACAAGAAAAACAATCTAAGTGCAGACAATAAATCCGATGGGCCAATAGTCTAGTAGCTGGAATCTTGCGGCGCTGGAGAGGTTGCTGTGCAAAACTCGCAAGGCAGGGAATTACATAGTTACTGATGCAATAACCAGGACCACTGGCAGCTTCTAGGGTGCCCAAGACCGAAGGGCCTATTCTAGTAGCTTTGATAACTTTGCTGCCATCTCTATCAGTTTGGCATGTTCCCACCGAACGGTTTGTCATTTGTGTTATCACGGTATTCAGAAAGAATCGGAAGGCATTTCCACGAGTCACAAACCGTGAGGTAGTCAAATACTAATACCGCTTGGGACAGCAACGGTGGTATCTCAGCCTCTCTCAAAGTTCTCCCCCGTGTGATCTTGCCACAGTATGTAAGAGCTGCATTGAGAGCTGCACAGAGAGCCGCATCTCGCTGCACAGCTCTCACAGGCGATCACACTGCTTTTATTTACATTATAATAACAGTGTATTGTAGCAGGGGGTCTCCGGAGCTGAACCACATTAATTTCAGCCTCGGGGACCCCATGCTTCCCGAGTTACAGGCCGGTATCTCCTGTGCATTTAAATCTCCTGGACACATGACACGGGAGATTTAAACATTGCAGGGGAATACCGGCACCCCATACCAGAGCCTGTAACTTGGGAAGTAGGGGGTCCCCGGGGCTGAAATCAATGCGGTTCAGCTCCGGAGACCCCCTGCTACAGAACACTGTTATTAAAAAGTAAATAAAAACAGCTTAATTACCTTAGCGACTAGCCACTAAGGCAAGGAAGGAGTTAAACCTGAGTACCCATTTTGTTTGTGGTATAAAGGTGGATGAAGGGGGTAGTTGCCCCAGGGTGGGTGGTTAGTCCTGCCAGGAAGGTTGTGGAAGGAGTTAAACCCTTCACTACCATAGCAGTGGTAGCAGAATAAGGCGATTTTATAAAAAACGCGAGTTGGACTTGTTTTCTAGCTCCCACTCGGGTAGATGCACTTCCCGAACGACTTTGGCAGGTCATTGGAGCTTTCTGAATAGCAACTTTGCAAAATCGTTCGGGAACTGCTCAAAATCCTCGATGAGTTAGTTTTCGAAATTTATAGAATAGGCCCCACACTGGTAAACTGTGCCCCTAGTTTGTTGAGCGAGAGGAAGGGGGTAGGATTACTTAGGTAAAACACGAGTTGAATGTAGAAAATGAGTTACTGTAGTTCTTTGTATAGCTGTAGATAAAGAAAATAATACATTTTTATAAAACTGTATCAAGAATGCAGAAGCCTCTGAAAAGTGTGTAAAATTATGCATTATTGTGATACTCAGCAAGCAATACCATTGAATTCTGTGTATAATGAGTAATATATTTTGACATACAGTAGTCTGTCATATCACAATCTCACCATCGCTAATGGCATGTCATTGTAAAATACAAAGGTTTTTAAATGTGTTAAAAGAAAGCTATTTAACATCTACATAATTTTCATTAGTTTGTATGTAAAGAAGATATAGCTAACAAAACATTTCAAATGTATTTGATATGTCATTGAGCATCTTGACAAATTTGCAAATCAACTTAGTCTAAGGCTCAGAAAAATGTTATGTAACCCCTGTTTTATATAGCCCCAGACTACCTATTGCTGGGGTGTGGCCACGAGTTCTCACTTTTTGGGTGATACTCGCATTTGGATCTTGGTTAGACTCGGGATACAACCATAATGACGTTTGTTATATAATCGGTTTTATATAGCAAGTATAGATACTTTAGGAACCTTGTGACTCTTAACAAAGGATCACCACATTCATATTATAACACATGAACATAACATTCCCCATAAGCGCTGCGCGGGCGTATGTCAGTGTCGTTAGGATGCAGCCACTATAGATGGGCCCCTTTACTTTGGCGTAATTGGATCCACTTCGGATTGGCTGGTTCCTTCGGATTTCTGCGAATCAATCTTTTCTAGATTTTTTTTCATTGACAATTCACACAGCGGATTCTGCTATCCGTTGGCGGATTGTTCCAGTTTCAATCCTTTGGATTAATCATAAAATGCCATTGGATACAATCCGCGTGGATATTTAAGAATGGAATCGGTGGATTCTGCAATCTGTTGGTGGATTATTAGAAATCCGCTAATAGATTGTGGAATTCGGGGATTGGGTTCTTAAAATTTCAGGCGGATTGTATCCAATGGTGTTTTTTATTTATTAATCCACACGGATTGAAACTGGAGCAATGGATATTACATCGCAGAACGGATTTTGAATGGAAAGCACGGGAAATGGATTTTAACTGTTTCGCCCATCTTTAGCGGCCACCCAATCCTGGATATCTAGGACTATGTGATGGTGCCTATGTACTGTTGGAGCTCGTTAATGCAACTACATGTAACAGGTCTGTACTTCGTAAAATACTTCGGTACCACTTTTAGCTGCGACTGTTGAGGGTCCCCTTTGACGGTGTTCAGTCCTCCTTGTGGCTTCCTGGTGATGATCTGCTGGGTCTCCTGGCTCGGTCTGCTTGTCCTCCCTCCAGCCAATGTCCGCTCTGTCAGTGAGACATAGACTGGCCCCGGGTCACACTCGATCAAGCCTCAAGTAATTCAGGTTTGTGCAGTCCTCCGCACACGTGCCCTGTCAACCCCTCTTAAAGGCTTCCCTCTCCTTAGTCGCTCTTCCACAGTCTTCGGTATTGGCTGATCCTTCATTTTTGGCTGATCCTATATACATCATAAGTTACTTGACCATGGCACACTGCAGAGAAACCTGACAAGGGGCAGTATAAGTGTGTTGCTTGCATCGCACAGGGGGTTACAGTTATATAATGCCTGTCATAATATTTTGTAAAAATATAATTAAACAATGAATCAAAGGTTGGCCCTTTTGATCACAACAAAGCAGTATCCAAGTGATTGTTATCCAGTAGACACTGCTTTATATATACTGTATGTGGTTTCCTACAGTATAGTGCTGACAGCATATGCAGTGCTGTACACTCTCAGCTTAGAATTACTTATAATTTTGCAGGCACAAGGAGACCCTGCCCTGTAGATCTTACAATCAATTTTTGTTGGGGGCCTAAGCCACAGGGAGATAAAGTGACTTGACTAAGACCATAGGAGTTTAAACTGGGATTTGGACCATGATCCTCTGATTCAAAGTCAGTTTAATTGTTTTCAGAGTCAGTCCCTTAATTCAGGGGTGTGCAAACTGGGGGATGCGCCCCTCAGGGGGTACAAGATTTTCTAGGGGGGGCGCATAAGTTATAGAGGACCCGTGCCTCCTCCATGGCATTTAAATTAAATGCCGGGGGATCGCGCAAGGCCTCTATAACACACTTACCTTACCTTCCAGCAACACATGGTCATGGTAATCCGGCATCAAATGATGCCATGGGGTCACCTGATATCATGTTGGCATGGCAATGTGACATCACATGACCCTGCGCATCATTTGACGATGGGGCCGAGCAGAATTTGGGGAGCATGAGCTGCAGAGGAGATCAGGCAGGGGTGCGCACGGGGAAAAGTTTGTGCACCCCTGCATTAACTGACTGGGTCACTTCTTCCTTGAGTACCACCTCTTTATTTCCCTACTTGTCTTAGTATGGAGATACTAAGGTGGGGCCTTTGTCTGCCATCCTAATGGATAGAGAATAATCTGACTGCAAGAACCAGACTGGGGTCAGACATACAGAACAACACTTATCTTCCAAACAACCATACTTTATATATGCAGAACATAATAATTACATACAGGGGCCCTCATTCTCGGAGGATCCTTGACAACACATATCGCATTTGCAAGGAGAGATTAAGGAGGTAACTCGCTGTGCAATTGTCCCACAATGTCTCTTACTTAGTCCCGGTGGCCCTGTACTAACTATAGGGCCCTCTTGGTGCGGGACAGTGTTTGGAGTTCATGTAGGATATGTTGGTATTATAGGTGTAGGCCTGTTACTTTGCAAAGAGCCGTGTAAGCAGTGTTCAATCGAAAGGATACTGCAGGGTAGTAGGGTGCCCCTCTGGATGTGGTTCCATGTGGCCTACTCACCGATTTGGGACTCTCAGGTTTACTTGGGTCCCCTTTACACCAATGAAGCACTCTACGGAATATTCTAGCTTTCTCCGGTACGTGCTGCTCTGTCAGACTGGAAAGGCTCTGCAACCTCTGGCCTGGCTCCTTAGCTCAGGTACTCCCTCTCTCTTGCACTCTCCCCTCATAATGTGCTGCTCCCAGCCTATATCTCTTGCCACTCCTCTTTTGAGATGGCATACTCCCAATGTCCTATAATGTTAGTTCTTTCAGTGTCTCACATCCATTGGGCAGAGACATGTCCATCAATATGCTTATGTGTGCCCTTATTAATTTATCTTTATAACATTATTAATAGTATATATAGAAAGCCTATCCATTCTTGGCAAATGTTATTTACAGATGCAGGCTAAAGTCAGGTATGTCACTTGTAAATATCCTTTAAAAATTGTAGCGTAGGGGTACACCTTTACTTTTTAATTATGAAGACGCTTTTTCCATACTATTTACACGGTTAATATGTCATTTATGCTAATAGAAGGGCAATAGAAGGCTCAAGTATTATTTCTAATGAAAACTGAAGGTTATTATTTTTAACTAATATTAAAAAAAACTAGTTGTACCCAAAACCATCCAGTATTTGTACTACTATTGCAGCCTAGCCAACACTTTTCTAATAGATGAAAGCAAATTAAAAATCTGAGTTTCTTCATCTAGGATGAAATTATATCCATTGCTTGTCCATTAGTGTGCTGATTTGCAGCTGCATTAATCATGCACTTTCCGTGCCAACAATCTAGTTGGTGAAAAATGAATATGACCATAAAGAAAGATTTGGTTTTAGTCACTAACATCTTAATAGCTTTTCAAAAGGGTATTTCAAAATGTACAGTGCCTTACCAAAAAGAACACACAACTGCTTCTTAAAACAAAATCAAAGTGTTGTTAAACTGTTTTTAAACACAGATTTAGAGAATGAAATTGAGGGTAATAAACTGGTAGCCAATGAAAGCAAAGAATCCTGGAATGTTGGTAACCAACTGCTTGCAAATCATCCAAGCATAACATCTTGAATTGCTGGTACTGTAATAAATTATACATTTCACTTTTGTATTTTGCAAGGAAAAACAACAGAGTAGTCAAACTGCAGAAATGAGACAAAATTATGGCATTTTTCATCCATGGTGTGTTTGGAATTTTGCACTCTTCTGCTGTCAATATAATTAACAAAGCGAAGCACAGATAAAAGATTATAGAACTAAATTTGACAGGATCAGGTACTGTATTATGTTAGAGACAAAATGTTCAACTGATAATAGTGCAGAGTTCAACTAGTAATAGATATTGGTGAAGCATCTTCTGAATGGACTTGCACACTTGCCCTTGTCAACTATGTACTATGTGGTTTTCTTCAATTATTCGTTTTTCTCTTCAACTTTAATGAGATAAAAGGCTGAGGAGAAAGGTGCTCAGAGAGCTTAAAGGGGTCAAGAACTGGTCAAGATCTGGTTTATATCAAACTCTGATGCTTTTGCTTGATAAGATGTGTTAGAAGCATATGACAGAACCTCTGAAAGGAGGAATAACTAAGAGACCTGGCCTCCCTAAACCGGAGAGGTAAAAGTAAATTGTCCTGGTAAGATATCTACAGGATGCTGGATATTGGTTGCAAAAGGGTGATTTATTTTAACTTGTGTCCTAGAGTTCATCTGTTATGATGGATTCCCTTGATGTTGACATACATAAATTAATTAAAAGAAAAAGTAATAGAGGAAACTACTTTAGAGAGGCCCTTACTGCATGCATAAACAGGGCTGGGCTTTCAAAGCTCTGTTATCTTTTAATAATAAAGATAAATTACCTCGGATTAGTGGCAGATCATGTATTACTGTGTTTAACTATGATACCCATATGACAGTCTCTATCTTCTATTTCTCACTGTCAGGTTTTAACTGGTGCTCTTCTGTTTACACCTTTAAATTCAAAGATTCTCCTGCATCAAAGGCCAGCTCTTCACATTCATTAGATAAACATCCAGCCCTCCAAAGGAACATTTTTAACCCCTACAGTACATTCACTTGGCTGCAAATGTAGTTGGACCTATTAGCAGTGATTACACTTGTCCTTAGGTCTCATATTCTGCTCTGTTCAGGTGCTTTGCTTAGTTTAGAAGACCTATTTCTTATATACTCCTCCAGAATGCACAAAGTGAGACTTGAATAAGATTGTAAACTCTTCACAAATATTAAGTGAAATAAGTTTATTGATGTTATATTATTTCCCCGGACCTGTCTAAAGGCAATGTACATTAACCCATGGAGTGGAGATCAGAAGCTTCCCACACTTAATGGTGCTTTCTCTTCTAGAACCAGTGGCAGCGGCATGCTTTATTTTTTTTTTACAACAATCAGACACATATAAGTATTTTAAATAATTTTATCAATTTAATTTGGAAATCAAAACCACTGTTTCCACTTTCCAAGAATTTTTCTGATTCCTGGGATCACATTTCAAAAGATTGGTATTACAGAAAATTTTAGGGGACTAAAGGAGCAGTTGCTGTGGCGCGACATTAATCCCGGCTGCAGCGGTGGTCCAAGAATTATTATGGTCAACCCATGATTTTGGTGCATGTGTGCGATAGCCAGAGCTAAAGTCAAGAGGTTGCCTCTCAACATTAACCGAATTGACCATAAAGCAACAAGGATGATAGCAATATTGTACACACTTTTGGTGCAGAATAGAGAAAGAAGAACATGTAATAGATATTGAAAGTAAACTACAGAGAAGACGGTAGTGGCGATGAGAAGGTTAGAGACGGGCTTCTTTGAAGAGCTGAGTTTTAAACTGAGATTTGATCAGTTAGATATTTGTGAACCTTGCTTAGTTCACTTCATTAAAGTTCCTGTGACTTCTTTTAAGAAGTTTGCAATGGTGAACAGAGCCCCCCCACCCCACACATAGGTGCATTTTTTAGAGAGGGGAAATAGTGAGATGGGGGGGGGGGTAAAAGCAGACAGAGAGTTAGAAAAGGGGGAGAGTGTATGTGTGTGGGTTTAGAAACACATAGGAGGGAGAGTGAGAGTGAAAAGGGAGCGAGAAAGAGATGGGCAAGGGAGAATGATATTGGGAAGGGAGAGGAATGAGAATTCATGTGTGTGAGTGTAGGGGGGAAGAAATATATGAGGTGAGCGTAAGAAGAGGGGAGAAATAGAAGGATGGAGGGTGAGACAGAGAGATGGGGGAGGGAAAGTTATGGCGGGAGTGAAAAGAGAGGGGAGTATGAAAGAGAGAGGGACGGGGGGCTAAGTAAAAGAGAGAGGGGGGAAAGGGAGCTGAGAGAAAAGGGGAGTGAGAAAGAAAGATACGGGGGGTGATAAAGAGAAAGAGGGCGAGAGCGAAAAGAAAGAAAGAGAGGTGAGAGAAAGATAGAGATGGGGGGGGGAGAGAAAGGTGGGAGAGAGAGATTTGAGAATGAGAGAAAGACAGGAGAAAGTGAGAAAGAGAGAGGGGATTTGGAAAAAAGACAAGGGGTCAGAGAAGGAAAGAGGGGGGTGATAGGTGTGCGAGAGAGAGGGGTGTGTGGGAGGTGAGCAGTTGACCCCCTGCCCCTTCCCTCTTGTGTTTCAAACCAAGTTTTAATTTTAAACCAAGTTCAAATAATTTTTTTAATCCGTGGCTATCCTCTATCAATTTCCTTCATATGTAAAATATTCAATCCTTCTTTCAATCTACACTTTCTTGAAGCAACAGTGATATAACTTCTAAGACAAAAGAAAGCAGGCTTAAGTTAGAGAAAACAAGATGACCAAGAGTGACAATACAAAGCTACGATGTGACAGGAATAGAGCCCCAAAAAGTTTTAAAGAAGATGGTGATGTGTAAACTGTGGGATGAACTGCAGTGCTACTAGAAATGAACAGGAGGGAGTATTTACTGCACGTATTTGAACTGCACTTCATATGCGGGAGAATTGCTTCTGACCATATGTGACCATAAACATGAAATATAACTATTCTGTTACAAAAATATGAATGCTTTACAAATTGCAACTCCTCCTGTTTTGTGATGCTCAATTTCTTTGCTGTGAAACGTTGAATATTTTTTTTAGAAATTTTTTTTCTCCGTGACTATCATATGGTGATTTTTACAGCAGAATAATTCATCACAATGAAAAATAAAATCTAAAGTATAGTTATGAAAAATAGCATGTTTTGGATAACTAAACTGGACTACACTTTATAGAAACATTCATATACTGAAAATTAGGCTAAATGTGCATCTTCTTAGTCTTGTTTGAATAGTTCGTATCCCTCAATGAAGTAAATTCCCAGTCAAAATGTACTCCACTCTTCAACATCTTGCTGTATAACAGATAATAGTCGTTTTTTTAGTTAAAAGGCACATTTGCAAAATACCTATTTTCTTAATTCTCAAAAAGTGCACGGGATAATTAAATTAAATTACATCATTTTTATCTTTGCAGAATCCGAACTGTTTCCTCTTTCTTTGTGTTTACTTTCCTGCAGTAGCTGACATCAAAATGTTTTCTGGAATGCTAGGGCTAAATAAGTTATGCTTAACTCAATATCTAATATAAATAGCCCTGGGGAGCTTTAGCAGCACAATGATAAAAGCTTGAGTTTCTTTTACTAGTTTGCCACACTTTACTGATATTGTATTTCTCTAATCACCAATCTTTATGTGCCTTCCTGACCTGGAGCTTTCTGTCCAAATGACTACATATTGGTATCAAAGGCTCGTGTCACTGGAAGAGTGAATGGCTTTCATTTTTTCCTGCAAAACTTCCGGTTCTTGGCATCTGTAAAGAATTAGTCCAAGTAGTTGTTTGCTGCCTCCCGGTCAGTGCCCTATCCACTGGAAGTTGCATTTTCTCGGGTGAGGTCACTGCGGTCAGAATTTGCTGGACACAATAATTTGTGTGAATTTGAAGCTGTTTTCTTAAATTAGCTCAGTTTTTCAATCATGTTTTTCCTACCCATACGTAATGACATGTTTATGACTTTTCTTCAGGTGATTGCCCAATCTTTTACACAACATGTATTTCCTACGTGAACAATAAATAAATAATAATGACGTCTTCGGAAGACATATAATTTTTAAGAATTTTGCCATAATAGGTCAATCTTAATACTGTATATATATATATATATATATATATATATATATATATATATACAGTGTTCGACAAACCTATACATTTGCTCGCCCCGGGCGAGTGGATTTAACCCCCGGGCGAGTAAATATTGGCCCAAGCAGCACACGTTTGGTACTAGGTGGCGATTTGTCAACCACTGTGTATATATATATACACGACTATTAAGGTTAAGGTTATGGTGGGTAAAAAAAGTGACTAAAATCCTCCACAGTAAAGCATAAAGCAACTGTAAATATTCCTGTATATTCATTTGCATGTCTTAGACAGGTCTGCAACCCTGTCTTTCACCATTATCACCCAGCAGAGATAAAAAGTGGCACTGTGTGCTCATTTGCATGTCATTTCCCAGAATCCCTTGCTGCAGTGGAAGTGCTGTTTGCTGGGTGATAATGGTGAAAGACAGGGTTGCAGACCTGTCTAAGACATGCAAATGAATATACAGGAATATTTACAGTTGCTTTATGCTTTACTGTGGAGGGTTTTAGTCACTTTTTTTACCCACCATAACCTTAATAGTCGTGGTGATTACCTACTCTTATCTCATTTGAGCAAATGTCAGTAAGCCAACCTCACACTGATGAGACCCATCAAGGTTGAAACATGTCTGTGAGTGGGTTAACTGACTTTGCATCTCCCAAGTCCTTGCTTAAAAGCTGTGTTTAAAGCAGCATGCATTGACAAAGGGTTGCTCATGTAATGTGAGCATGAGATAAAAAGTGGCACTGTGTGTCATTTCCCAGAATCCCTTGCTGCAGTGGAAGTGCTGTTTGCTGGGTGATAATGGTGAAAGACAGGGTTGCAGACCTGTCTAAGACATGCAAATAAATATACAGGAATATTTACAGTTGCTATATATATATATATATATATAATTTGTGTGTGTATCTATATATATATATATATGTGTGTATATATATATACAGTATATTTATATATATATATATATATATATATATATATATATATATATATTTATGTGTATATATATGTGTGTGTGTGTATATATATATATATATATATATATATATATATATATATATATATATAAGAAAAAAAGAAGAAAGAAATCGCCCGATACTAGTGTAAATTCAGATTTAAAAGGTTTTAATTATCATGAACAGATGATTGCCAACTCACACTTTGTCAGTTTAAAATAAGCAATTTATGGGACAAGCCCATGCACCACGCTGACGTCCAGGTTTCAGAAGTCTTCCATCTGCATACAAATGTAGCTGCTGTGAATCAGCCCTGCTGTGGGATATGCTGCTGTGCAACCTTTCTCCTCTGCAGGGAAGGTAGATGTTTCTGGCTGTATTCAATCACCCACCGATCAAGTAGCAGGATGCAGGAGCTGACGTCTGTGCTCTGGAGCTTGAGCTGCTAGGCCACCGTAGTTTCTAATCACAGAGAAAATGATATATTTTAATATCTTAAATAGAGAGAAATGGATACACACATTTATGCATGCATCCATATATACAGTCATAGGCAAACAGGATTGGTCAAGCCAACCATGAAGCACACTTCATGAAAAGTCAAAACCTATAGCAGAAAAATGGAAACTAGACTATAATGCTAGTATCCAAATGTTCATTCAGACCCTCTGGAAACAAACAATTAAGTTTGAAGATCCAGAAAGTCTCCCTACGAGAAAGCACCTGATTCTTATCCTCTGCTAGTAATGTTGGGGAAATGTGTTCCAGACCCATAACTTTTAAGCCAATGTACTTCTGTTATGGCATAGGAGGAAATGCTCGGACAAATAGTGATTTGTAACGCCATGCAGAATATTCCTCCTATGTTCCAAAAAGCGAGTAGTAGATAATGGTCTAGTTGTGCAGCCCACATATTGTAGGCCGCAACCACAAGTAACTAGATATACTACAAAGGTAGTTTGGCAGTTGATGAAGCCTTTTACTAGAAAGGCCTCACCATTAGATTTAGAATTAACGTTTTTCTTAGTGTCTAGAAAGAAACACGTAATACATCTTCCTCTATTACACTTAAAATTGCCTATGAGCTTGTAAACAGATTTAGGTGGCATAGGTGAACGTAATTTACTGGGAACTAACATAGTTTTGAGGCATACTGCCCTCCTATATATAATGGTGGGTTGTGATTCCAAGTCATCCTTCAAAACAGGGTCATGAGTCAATATTCCCCAGTGCTTATTAGGCTGAGTCCCCGCTGGCACTGAGCGCGCTCATGCTTGGAGAGCATAAGCTTAGATTTCTAGCCTGATATTTTTCTCTAGACAATCTTAATAATTCTTGTCTATCAAGACATGCTGCCCTCTGTGTAAGGAATCCGCTCCTGGGTTTGGCGGAAACCCATTCCTTACAGAGCTATGCAGTTTCTAGACAACTCCCCCTTGAATCTGCAATCAGTATCACCTGTGCTTGCAATCACTGCAGCGCCGTCTCTGTGTTCCGTCATTGGAGGAATTCCCTCACACCCCTGTCCTTTGATTGGCTCCCTGACCCTCTTATACTGGGCTCTCCCCTTTCCTCATGGCTGAGCATAAACCAAGTGCTACTTGGATGTAAATATGTTTGTCACAAGCTACCTGCCTTAGCCATTCCTTGTTCCAGTGGTCTGCTGCATATCTTCCTTGCAGAGGCCTGGTTCCTAGTTCCTGTGGCCTGCTGCATATCCTCCTTGCAGATGCCTGTTTCCTGGTTCTTGTGCTGAAGCGCTGGATCCCCAGTGCTAAACTTCGGTGTTCCTAGGCCGGTCTGCTTACTCCCCTTGCAGAGGCCTTTATCATGGGCCGCTCCCGTTCTTCACGCAGAGGCCATTCCTATGCTTCAGCTTCTATGCTGAAGCGCTACGTACCTGCCTTTCTGTTGCCAAAACCCAGCCTGGATATCGTTAACCCTGCCTTCTCCAACCTTGACCCCGGCTTATCCACGGATCACTCTGCCTACTCCAATTCTGAACCGGCTACGTTTGACCACGGAATCCATACTCCGGACTTGACTCCGTGGCCTAAGGTCGGTGTATCCACTTCCCCACCTCAGTCCCGCGGTCCGGTCCCGGATTGTAGCGAGCACGACCATTACATTCTGGAACGATTCCTCTACAAGTGACTTTTCAATAAATTTAGTCTTCATAGAATTACATTGCACAACAAAATCCAAATCAGTGGAACAGTTATATTTTAATCTACCAAATTGGCTGAAAGGAATGTTCTTCAGCCCACCTTGGTGATGATTGCTGTTCGCATGGAGGTAGCTAATAGTGGCTACCTACTTAATGTGTACATCTGTTTGGACCATGATGAAAGAGTCAGTCCTAAGGCAGAGATCCAAAAATGTTATGTAATGGTGTTTCCCTCACCCATTCGCAGATAGGGGCCATTACAGGGTGTGTGATGCATATACCTGTTGGCCACAGGAGGGCTGAGTCATCCACCGATGGTATTGGGGACACAGGAACAGGCTTCTGGGGTTTATACCCAAGATATCTCTTTAGCAGTGCAGCGCCTACATATACCATAGACTTCAGGAACTGAATGTGATCTTCCACGGTAGAACTTATGACCTCTCCCCCCAGAAAGGTCACGCACCAGGCAGGAGGTATATAACAACAGGAACGGTTTATTCACTATGTACAGCACAGTTATACGACAGTCTTCTGCCAGATACAGTACTCTCAGCTCTCACTGAATAATTGTACCTGGACCGCCACTACAGGCCAAGGTCACCCGCAGCCGTCCTAGCTCTTCCCCACCTCCTTAGCGGAGGCAGAGGTATGGTCCACACTCACTTTCCCCCGGAGGGAAGAGCACATGGGAAGGCCCCAATCGCAGGTCCCCAGTTGTGTGACCTGCCTTTCTCAGAGGGGAAGAAACAACACTAAATTTAGGGTGGTCCTGCCCTTAAATACAGCCAGGAGGTGGGCAAGCCGTTGTCCCAGCTACAACAGGATGTATCACCCCCTAATGTCACTCAAATGCAGTTCCAAAGTGGAGGGGGAAAATCCCATACCAACTACTGGCAACCTGATTGCACCAGGGTTTACTGTCAGCCCAAGGGCAGAATAGTAGCCATCAGTTGACCTGGCTACGCTCTCCCTCTGGTGAATTCCCAACGACCCCACTTGTGTCCTAAATTTTCAGGTACCATCATTGAATGATCATGAACATAACAAGAACATTTTTCACACAATGCTTGATCACATTTTGATATGCATGATACACATTTCAATGAACATCTTATACAGCTGATATTTGAATATAACAATAAAATGGCTGTGTTGCAGAACTAAGGTCCGTCCCAACTTGGAGAACCTGTTTCAATAGTAGTGCTCTGGATCAGGTTTTCTCACTAATGCTCCTGATGCATCAGTGACTGTAATGGTATACACTAGTTTTGGGTTTCTTTCTGAAAGGTACTCCACCCTATCCATATACACTGATCGGCCTACCTTTCAGACCCGCACAAAATATTTTTCATTCATGCATATTATGAAAACTAGCTGAGAGACCCCGCGTTGCCTGGGATGTAATGTTCCCGCTCCTTTCTGTCTCCTCTCTCCTCCCCCCTCTCTCTGTTTGTCCCCCATTCACATCAATCCAGTCCCCCCCTCCCTCCTTTACAGCTCTATTTGTCCCCCTTTACAGCTTCATACAGTGTGAGTGCGTCAATCATTGTGTGTGCGTCAGTCAGTGTGTGTGTGTGTGTGTGCGCGTGCGCGTCAGTGAGTCTGCCGCAGAAACACAAACACACACACAGTCAGTGTGTGCGTGTGTGTGCCTCAGTCAGTGTGTGCGTGCGTGTGTGCCTCAGTCAGTGTGTGCGTGCGTGTGCGCCTCAGTCAGTGTGTGCGTGCGCCTCAGTCAGTGTGTGCATGTGTGCGGCAGTAAGTCAGTGTGTGCGTGCGTGCGTGCGGCAGTCAGTCAGTGTGTGTGTGCGTGTGTGTCAGTGTGTGTGTTAGTGTGTGTGTGTCAGTGTGTGTGTCAGTGTGTGTGTGTGCGGCAGTCAGTGTGTGTGTGTGCGGCAGTCAGTGTGTGTATGTGTGCACGTCAGTTAGGCTGTGTGTGTGTGTGTGTGTGCGTCAGTCAGTGTGTGTGTGTGTGTGCGTCAGTCAGTGTGTGTGTGTCAGTCAGTGTGTGTGTGTGTGCGTGCGTCAGTCAGGGTGTGTGCGTGCGTGCGTCAGTCAAAGAGTGTGTGCGTGCGTCAGACAGGGTGTGTGTGCGTGCGTCAGTCAGGGTGTGTGTGCGTGCGTCAGTCAGGATGTGTGTGCGTGCGTCAGTCTGGGTGTGTGTGTGTGCGTCAGTCAGGGTGTGTGTGCGGGCGTCAGTCAAGGTGTGTGTGTGTGTGCGTGCGTCAGTCAGTGTGTGTGCGTGCGTCAGTCAGGGTGTGTGTGCGTGCGTCAGTCAGGGTGTGTGTGCGTGCGTCAGTCAGGGTGTGTGTGCGTGCATCAGTCAGGGTGTGTGTGCGTGCGTCAGTCAGGGGTGTGTGCGTGCATCAGTCAGGGGTGTGTGCGTGCGTCAGTCAGGGGTGTGTGCGTGCGTCAGTCATGGGTTGTGAGCGTGCGTCAGTCATGGGGTGTGTGCGTGCGCGTGGCAGGCAGTCGGTGTGTGTGTGCACATCAGTCAGTATGTGTGTCTCAGGTGTGTGTACGCGTGTCAGTCAGTGTGTGTCACGCAGTCAGTGTGTGTGTGTGCCTCAGTCAGTGTGTGCGTGCGTGTGTGCGTCAGTCAGTGTGTGCGTGTGCGTCAGTCAGTGTTTGCGTGCGGCAGTGAGTCAGTGTGTGTGTGTGTGTGTGTGTGTGTGTGTGTGTGTGTGTGTGTGTGTGTGTGTGTGTGTGTGTGTGTGTGTGTGTGTGTGGGGGTGGGTGTGTGGGTGTGTGGGTGGGTGCTCATGTGCGCGCGTCAGTCAGTGTGTGTGTCAGTGTGTGTCAGTGTATGTGTCAGTGTGTGTGTCAGTGTGTGTGTGTGCCAGTCAGTGTGTGTGTGTGCGCGTCAGTTAGTCTGTGTGTGTGTGTGTGCGTCAGTCAGTGTGTGTGTGTGCGCGTCAGTCAGTGTGTGTGTGCGCGTCAGTCAGTGTGTGTGTGTGTGTGTGTCAGTCAGGGTGTGTGTGCGTGCGGCTATCAGGGGTTGTGTGCGTGCGGCTGTCAGGGTTTGTGTGCGTGCGCCTGTCAGGGTTTGTGTGCGTGCGCCTGTCAGGGTTTGTGTGCGTGCGCCTGTCAGGGTTTGTGTGCGTGCGCCTGTCAGGGTTTGTGTGCGTGCGCCTGTCAGGGTTTGTGTGCGTGCGTCAGTCAGGGTGTGTGTGCGTACGTCAGTCAGGGGTGTGTGGTTGCGTCAGTCAGGGTGTGTGTGCGTGCGTCAGTCATGGGGTGTGTGCGTGCGTCAGTCATGGGGTGTGTGCGTGCGCGTGGCAGCCAGCCGGTGTGTGTGTGCACGTCAGTCACTCTGTGTGTGTGCGCGTCAGTAAGGGGTTGTGTGTGTGTGCGTGGCAGTCAGTCAGTGCTTGTGTGTGCGTCAGTGAGTGTGTGTGCGTGCGTCAGTCATGGTGTGTGTGCGTGCGCCATTCAGTGTGTGTCAGCCAGTCAGTGTGTGTACCTCCTTGCGCCAGCCGGTACTCCCGGCTGCAGGGGGTTGGGGTTGTGTGTGGGGGGGTTGTGTGTGGGGGGGGGTGGGTGTGTGGGGGGGGGTTGTGTGGAGTGGAGGGGTTGCGGGGGGGGGAGGTTACCTCCTTGCACCACCCGGTGCTCCCGGCTGCAGGGGGGGTGTTAGGTTACCTCCTTGCGCCACCCGGTGCTCCTGGCCGCGGGCGGTGGGGTGTGAGGGGGGGTTTCCTCCTTGCGCCACCCGGTGCTCCCGGCCGCGGGGGGAGTTGTGTGTGGTGGGGGGGGGGAGGTTACCTCCTTGCGCCCCCAGTGCTCCCGGCTCGGCCGCGGGGGGGGGGGGTTAACTGCTTGCTGGCGCTCCCGGCGGTAATATGGGGCCCCGATGAGAAGAGCTGAGTGGGCAGGTGGCAGCGTGTGAGAGGCGGCGGGAGTTTTGCTGGCGGCGGGTGAGAGGTGAGGTGGAGGAGGCTTGGCGCTGGGGAGGCTGAGGTTTGTGATAAGGGGGGGCATGGGGGGTTGCGGTGAGGGGGGGGTTGCGGTGAGGGGGGGCGGGGAGTTTGCGGTGAGGGGGCCGGGGGGGTTGCGGTGAGGGGGGGCGGGGGGTTTGCGGTGAGGGGGGGTTTGCGGTGAGGGGGGGCGGGGGGTTTGCAGTGAGGGGGGGAGGGGGGTTTGCGGTGAGGGGGGGCGGGGAGTTTGCGGTGAGGTGGGCACACACACGACGGGAGTGAGAGGTGGTGGAAAGTGGGACTGGCGCAGATCCAAGGAGAGTGAGTGAGTGAGTGAGTGTGTGTGTGTCTCTCCTTTGGCCCGTCACTCTGCCTCAGGCCAGTGAGAGGTGTGCAGGGGCGGGCGGGCCAAGAGACCAATCTCATTGGCCTGGCCCAAGGTCCAATGGGATTGCCGCTAGGGACACAGGGAGGGACACAGGGAGACACATACAGACATAGCCACATATGACGGTTTCAGAAATATATAGTAAGATTACTGCGGCTGTGCTCTTGTGATGCTCAGGGAGCCGCGCTGCCATCGGAGTGCTCCCCACTCACCTATTATCACAGCGGGACCCTCCGCAATTCCCGCTCCCCTCGCCAGTGCCGTCGACAGCTGCAACACCTCGAGCAAGCGGGCGCACCCCTGCACATCCCTTTACACTCTTCTCCTGCACCATGCCCAGGCACGCACAGCGCGCACACGGAAAAGGTGCACGGATGCGCGCACAGACACGTGCTCAGTAGCTAGGTAGCAGAGAGGCTATCAAAGACCTTCCCTGCACCTGCACTCCAGCCTATCACTGTTCCCACCCAGTCCACACCTCCACGCTGCAGCTTGGCCATTGGTTACTCTCTCCTACATATGCTCAGCTGTGACACTAGCACACGTTGTTCTTAACTCTCTCTGCCTTCACAGTCTTGCCTTGTCTTGCTGCTTCATTCTGTGTACCGACCCGGCTCTCCTTGACGACTCTCCTTTCTCCATACCTGACCTCGGCAACCGGACTACTCCACCAAATCGTCCGGACACCCAGGTACCCGGAGAACCATTGATCTTGTCGAACGAACCTTTTGGTGGACAGGTATGCAAGGAGACATCAAGGAGTTTGTTACGGCCTGCAATACGTGTGCCCGGAACAAAGTTCCCCGAAGCAAACCACCGGGACTTTTACTACCTCTTCCCTTCGAGATCGTCCATGAAATCATTTATCAATGGTTTTCATAGTGGATCTCCCCACCTCCAACGGGATGATTACCGTTCTCGTCATCATCGACCGCTTCTCCAAACAAGCACACTTTATCCCTCTAAAAGGACTTCCCAACGCGCCTAGACTCGTGGACGTCTTTGTCCAGGAGATCTTCCGCCTACATGGGGTACCACAAACCATCGTCTCCGATCAAAGTTCACAGTTTGCCTCAAGGTTCTGGTGTTCGTTTTCTCAAAGATTGGGCATCTCTTTACATTTCTCCTCAGGATACCACCCGCAAACTAATGGTCAGACGGAGAAAAACAATCAAACCCTCGAGCAGTACCTGTGTTGTTTCATTTCCGACACTCAGGATAACTGGACGGATCTTCTCCCTTGGGCCGAATTCGCTCACAATTCCCTACGGAACAAATCCACATGGGATTCACCATTTTTTATAAATTACGGATTCCATCCCTCTCGACTTCCTACCACCTCCTTGTCCTCTGGGGTCCCAACAGCAGACAACCAGAGCTCTTGGAAGAGGATCCAGGAAAACCTAAAAAATGCTACTTTGAGGCAAAAGCTACAGGCAGACCGCCACCGCCACGAGCCTCTAGAGTTCAAACCTGGAGACAGAGTATGGCTATCCTCCAGGAACATCCGCTTAAAATTACCCACACCAGCTGGCGCCGAGATTTCTGGGTCCTTACCCAGTCCTGGAGAAAATGAATCCTGTGGCATATCACCGTCAACTCCCGTCCTCAATTAGGATACCGTCGGTATTCCATGTCTCCCTCCTGAAGCCCGTCTTCCAGAACCCCCGCTTCTCGGATTCCGCAGCACCTCCACCTCCTCTACTCGTACAAGGGCAACAAGAGTACGAGGTACAAACCATCGTGGATTCAAGAATCTATAGAGGAGTAGGCCTTAAACTCAACATGGCTAAAACAGAGCTCCTCATACTTCCTCCCAAACCTGGCCCTACTACCTCCTTCCAAATTACTGTTGGAACTACAATCATTCACCCAGTAGCCCAAGCACGCTGCCTAGGGGTCACTTTCGACTCCTCTCTCACATTCGCCCCTCACATTCAAAACATTTCTAAAACTTGTCGCTTTTTCCTCCGCAATATAACTAAGATACGCCCTTTCCTCTGTTGTTCGACTGCTAAAACTCTGACTCAGGCCCTCATTCTCTCCCGTCTTGATTACTGTAACCTCCTGCTGTCCGGCCTTCCTGCCTCTCACCTGTCTCCCCTACAATCTATCCTAAATGCTGCTACCAGAATCACTCTACTCTTTCCTAGATCTGTCTCAGCATCTCCCCTCATGAAATCCCTCTCCTGGCTTCCGATCAAATCCCGCATCTCACACTCCATTCTTCTCCTCACTTTGAAAGCTTTACATTCTTCTGCCCCTCCTAGCATCTCATCCCTAATTTCTCGGTATGCACCATCCAGACTCTTGCGTTCTTCTCAAGGATGTCTTCTTTCTACCCCCTTTGTATCTAAAGCCCTCTCCCGCCTTAAACCTTTTTCACTGACTGCCCCACACCTCTGGAATGCCCTTCCCCTCAGTACCTGACTAGCACCCTCTCTATCCACCTTTAAGACCCACCTTAAGACACACTTGCTTAAAGAAGCATATGAATAGCACTGTGGATATTCTAAACACGATACATAATGCTTGGCCCCCTGCAGACGCACTTACCAGAACTCCCTCCTACTGTCTCTGTACGTTCTCCCTACCTACCAATTAGACTGTAAGCTCCTCGGGGCAGGGACTCCTCTTCCGAAATGTTACTTTTATGTCTAAAGCACTTATTCCCATGATCTGTTATTTATATTATCTGTTATTTATTTGATTACCACATGTATTACTACTGTGAAGCGCTATGTACACTAATGGCGCTATATAAATAAAGACATACAATACAATACAATACTTGGTCCATTGGAGGAGCTTTGGACCTGAGGAACGGTCGTGGATCCCTTACCACCAAGTTCATGCACCCAATCTCTTGAAATGGTTCCACCAGAACTATCCCTTCATGCCATTCTGGAGTCACTTGGAGGTCGCTCCAGAAGGGGTGTACTGTGATGCTCAGGGAGCCGCGACGCTATCGGCACACTTTCCAATCACCTATTGTCACGGCGGGACCCTCCGCAACGCCCGCTTCCCTTGCCGGCGCCGGCAGACAGCCACACCTCCGCGCATACCTTTACACTCTTCTCCTACACCGTGCCAAGGCACGCACACAGAACGCACGCTCAGTAGCTAGGTAGCAGAGAGGCTATCAGAGACCTTCCCTGCTCCAGCACTCCAGCCTATCACTGTTCCCACCCGGTCCACACCTCTACGCTGCAGCTTGGCCATTGGTTTCTCTCTCATACAAATGCTCATCTGTGCCACTAGCACTTTGGCTTAGCATAGAACTAGTTACGTTGTTCTTACCTCTCCCTGCCTTCAGTCTTGCCTTGTCTTGCTGCTTCATTCTGTGTACTGACCAGGCTGTCCTTGATGACTCTCCTCTCTACATACCTGACCTCGGCAACCGGACTACGACGACCCTTCTCTCTCCAAACCTGACCTCGACAACCGCACAATGACGACCCTACTCTCTCCAATTCTGGACCTGGCGAATAGTACCTGCAACGTTCTGTACCTCTCCAGCTCTGACCTCGGCAAGTATATCGACCATTCGTACTTCTTCAATCCTAGCCCGGCTAACCCGACCAATTTACTATCCAAACATGTGGGTGGCATTTTATCCATTCCTACCTCAGCACCGTGGTCCCGCCTTGTTTGTGGTGAGCACATCATGACAGCTCTAGCACGTAAGCCTTTACAGCTTCTATTAGCCACTGTTCCTGGTTGGCGGCAATTTCCTGCATTAACGGCTTGGGGACATATGGATACTCGAACCCATGAGAGTTCCGGTACTTCTGTACAACATGCCGCTCAGCTCGGCTAATGTTAGTGACCCAGAGACCATAAGCCTGACCTGGTTGAACGCAGTACAATGGTTCTTGAACCGGGGGGCACATAATTATCAGAGACATTACCTGTAGGCTGTATAATACCCACCCCAATGTCTGCTTCTCTCCTACTCATTTCTCAGGAAGCCCCGTCAGAACTAAACACTCCTATAGCCCACCAATCATCCACTAGGGTCTTGGTTTCGAGTAAGAACCTTGTGCGGTCCATGAAGGGTACACATCCCTGAAAAATAGGGTGCCCCCATGGTAATGACCCAGCTGGCCCTGCTACAACATACCCTGTGTGTGAGGTATTGTTTGTAGATGTGGAAACATCAGACGTGAAGGACACGGCATAATTACTAACACCACTATTTACACTGCACACATCATCTTCTACACATTTATCATCGATCAGCATCTCATTCCCATAAGACCAGTCCTTCCAGTCTGAAGACGGGACAAGAGTCTTAGAGGCCCGCAGGCTCCTCTTTTTAGAGTATTGTTCTCTTGCGGCTCGATCAGCTTCCACAGGAGGTAACCCATCCTGAGACACTTGGGTAGCAGGGGTTCCTTGGTTAGAAGTCCCAGCAAAAGAATGGCGACAAGACACCTGAAGACCAGCTGAAATGGTCATAGGTAAAGGGGCCTTGAACGTATCAGAGTCCCGAACAGTTACATCCCCAGGACCAGACACTAGGGTTATACTAACTATCGGTTGGGCAGCAATCGATTTTGGCCGAGGTGTCTGACCTTGCAAATAGTCTCGGTACTGAGCCAGGAAAGCAGGAGTGGGAACATACGGACACACCGGAGGTCTATTGTCCTTGTTGGCCATCTCGGTTTCTTTCTGTTGAGCTCTACACTCATACATGGAGTGGATAAAAGCAGTTATCAGTACACAAGGGGAATCTGACCCATCTCATCCACCCCAGTGGTCGCTATCAGCAGGATGTCTTCTCTGGCAAGTTGCACAGGATCATTGTGCTCATCCAGATCCTTCACTGGAAAGGTGTAAACATCCGGTCGCTGTGTAGAGGTTGAATCTGTATCTTGACTTGCTTCTGCCATGTGATTCTCAGGGCCGAAAGGTCCCTCCTTCGGTACCGGAAAGTCTCTGGGTAGGCCTTAGGACACTTTCACAACAGAGGGCTCATCCACCTCTCAGGTCTCATGGTTGCAGTCATCGGTAAGGGACTCCGCTGTCGTGCAGAGTCGTTTGCACCATTCGGTCCATCTCCATTCTCGGCTGGCATAATCAACAGCGGCCAAAACACAACCGACGATCGGAGGCTACTGATGCAGGAAGAGGGTAGGGACACATCCGTAGGGGAAATGCACCAGATAATTTCCGCATCCACAGTGGCTATAGGCAAGGCCTCTCCAGGCTCCTGCACCTCTGGGAACAGCGGTGCCTCATCACCCCAAGTAGTCACCTTACCCAACATCTCTTGGGCTGGATCTGGTTCACCGACCATCTCTGGTTCCTCTGGGGGGACCGGGTCTGGTTCCGTCTCTGCTTGCTCTATTTGCCATGTCAGCCAAATTTGCATGTTGGCAAGTACTGTACCTTTCCCACTTTAGCCAGATATATTGTTCAAGCTTTCATAGTATGGTGAAACCTAACAGCGCAAGTGCCACTATACATCTTCATGAACACCCGTTGTCACTTACAGTACCTGCTGCTTTGAGGCACTGAGATAAAGATTTACTGGAGTTTACATACATACATACATACATACATACATACGGTGACCAGAATTTCAAATATAAAAACCAGGACACATTAAAAATATCTAGAAACAAATTAAATCACAAACTGACCCCCCCCCCTTCTTCTCCCCCATCCTCTCTCATTCCTTCTTCTCCCCCATCCTCTCACTCTCCTCCCTCTCCCCCATCCTATCCCTCCCAATCCTCTCTCTCCACCCTCTCCCCATCCTCTAACTCCCCTCCCTCCACCCCCTCTCCCCCATCCCCTCTCTCCCCTATCCTCTCCCTATCCTCTCTATCCCCACTCCCCCATCCTCTCTATCCTCACTCTCCCCATCCCCTCTCCTCCCTCTACCCCATCCTCTATCTCTCTCCTCCCTCTCCCCATCCCCTCTCTCCTCCCTCTACTCCATCCTCTCTCCTCCCTATTCCCCATCCTCTCTCCTCCCTATTCCCCATCCCCTCTCATCCTCCTCCCCATTCTATCTCCTCCTCCCCATACTCTCTATCCTCTCTCTCCTCCCTCTCTCCCACCCACCATCTCTTTCTCCTCCCTCTCCCCCATCCTCTCTCTCCTCCCTCTCCCCCATGCTCTCTCTTGCCTCTTCCCCATACTCTCTTTCCTCCTCCTCCCCATCCTCTCTCTCCTCCTTCTCCCCATCCTCTCTCTCCTCCTTCTCCCCATCCTCTCTCCTCCCTCTCCCCATCCTATCTCTCTCCTCCCTCTACCCATCTTCTCTCCTCCCTCCCCATCATCACACCAACACACACACTTACCAACACACAAACACACTTACCAACTGAAACAGGGACTTACCCCTGTTACAAAACTTGCCTCTGATCCAGCAGTGTGCCGGTTAATTGCACACCTGCAATCAGCCAACCCCACCTGCCTAATCGGAGCTATGTTAAATAGTGTCATGTTGTCAGGAATCTGCCCCTGGGTTTAGCTGGAGCCCATCCATCTGGAGCTTTGCAGGTTCCGGACAAACTATTCCCTGCTTCTGCAATCACCTGCCTCTTGCTAGCTCCTGTGCAGCTCTGGCCTGATTGGCCTCCTGTGCTATTTAGTTTCTGCCCCGCCCTCAGGAAGTTGCTGGACATAGACTTTGCAACCCAAGTTGCAAGTAACTGTGCTTGTCACAGACTCTCTGCTAGGCCTCCTTGTGCCTTGTATCCTGCACCTAGTCCCCTGCTGCCTAGGGCTTCTTGCATAGTAGCCTCGGCGCTGCTTCCTTGTTCCTGGCAGACTTCGCCACGCTGAAGCAGCTACGCTGGTTTCCCCAGCATTTCCTGCGTAGTGTCTGCACCTCTGGTTCCTGCTTCCTCCAAGTGGAGTTTACTCCTGGTCTTTTCCTGACGCACTGCAGCACCTTCGCTGAAGCATCTCTGCTGCAGTTGCTTCTCTCAAGGTTCTAGCCTCCTATGCTGAAGTACCTTCACCCAAGATTTCCTGTTGATGATCTCGGCTTGTTTCCTCGACCACCGCTCCTGTGCTGCCTGCCTCGACCCCTGCCTGGATAACGTTAACCCTACTTTCTCCAATCCTGACCTGGCTACAGTATGTCTGACTATGGAATCCACACTCCAGACCTGACTCCGTGGCCTAAGGTCGGTGCTTATACATCCCCACCTCAGCCCCGCGGTCCGGTACCAGTTTGTGGCAAGCATGTACGTTACACATGTGAGACACAGGAATGAGATTCCTGAGCTAACATTTGGAGCTGACACAGGAAAGCAGAGAAGCTTGCACACAGACACTGTCTTGAGCACAAAGGGGTGGTGAGATAAAGACACCCAGAGACCTATATTCCTGGACACAGGGGACCCAGGAACCTACTAAAGACTGACATGAAGGGCCACCTGCTTTATGGTATCTCTTTAGACTTTGGGGAATAGGGTGGTAATGGGATAATGCCTCCAGCCCTGCAGATAGGGACTGGGAAAGTAAGTTAGCCCTTACACAGGGATAGGCGTTTGTTGTTTTTGTGGTTTACATATGTTTGCTGTGCTATTTAAGGAAACAGGCAATAAAGCTTTATTTTAATTTCACCTTAAAACAGTCTCCATTGCGTACCTCTGAACATGTCTCTTACACCAACACACACACACACTTACCAACACAGATACAAATGGAGCCATATATCTAAGGAGGAGCAGCTATGGAATGTTCTGCAGCACCACATGCTGCCCAGAAGCTGCAGTAGTTAAGCAGCCGGACAGCCCTGCTCTCTTCCATCCTACCGACCACAGCTGTTCTAATATGATCGGCTCCGTCACCAGCATCCTTCTCTGATCTCCTCCAATCTCCGCTCTCCCCTACCCGCCCAAACTGAGAGGACACTGGCTTCTTAATAACCGGGATGGTCCCAGCTATACCGGGACATTTTGACAATTGTTGGGACAGCTCATTAAAAACCGGGACGTCAGGTCACTGTATATACTGTACATATATACTGTCACTGTATATATACTGTACATATTATATATACATCACCTTGAGAAAGGTTCCGCACGTAGGACCGAAAGGTTGGATATGATGTCTTGATAATACAGTACAAAGTTTTTTGACTACCTTTTGGAGTGCTGCCTCTTGATAATCGTCTCAAACACGGTATCGTATTGCCTATTTATTCTATATAGGATTTGCACCCATCATCTTGATTTTCCCGACGGAGTGCCTATTGTTCTTGCTTATCCGCTATATATATATATATATATATATATATATATATATAATACTGAGTTAAGTTATGGTGAGTAAAAAAAGTGACAAAAACCCTCCACAGGAAAGCAAATATGCAAATATAGCTGTATGCTCATCTGCATGTCTTAGGCAGGTCTGCAACCCCGCCTTTCCCCATTATCACCCAGCATACAGCACTTCCACTGCAGCAAGGGATTCTGGGAAATGACATGCAAATGAGCACACAGTGTCACTTTTTGCCTCAATAACCATTTATAACATGGTTCCCTATAGGCTTAAGCTTGCTGCATGGTCACAGCTTTGAGCACAGCCAGGGTTAAGGTGCATACCCAGAAAACCACTGTATATATATATATTTATATATATATATATATATATAAAAACAATTCTATCATGTTTTTAATGGTACATTAATAAATTGTTTAACTACTATTGGTATACCGGTGTGCTCTCACAAGGGAAACTTTTCTGTTGTGTGTGTGTATATATATATATATATGTGTATATATATATAATATATATATATATATATATATAATATATATATATATATTTTCCCTTGAGAGAGCACACCACCAAATAGATTGTAAGCTCTTCGGAGCAGGGACTCCTCTTCTTCTACAATGTTACTTTTATGTCTGAAGCACTTATTCCCATGATATGTAATTTGCATTATTTGTTATTTATATGATTGTCACATGTATTACTAATGTGATGCACTATGTACAAATGGCGCTATATAAATAAAACATACATACATACAAAAGATACACGCGGTCTTCAGTTTCGGCGGGAACTTCCACCTTTGGTAGCAATATTCATGAGATGCATTCCCCTGCGAGGGAACCACCATTTTGAGTGCAATAATGTACCAGACCACACGGTCTCCACTTTTTCCACAGGAACCTGGTTTTCTTGAGCCACAACAGCACATGGCTTAGCTGACTACTAAGTGTAGATATACCCCAGGCTCTTTCCCCAAAGCTCTTTCTCAGTGTGCTGCACACTATCACAATCCATAGTGAGTACTCTTTTGGCTCCCTGTGCTTCAACAGCTAGTGATATCCTGGTAGCTCCTCCAGCAGAGGTTCATACAGTAGCACCTGCGGATCAGGCACCCCTCCTCAGATAACTACCAAGTGATACCTTGTGCCACCCTGCTGTGGCACTGACATTGCAGACCCTGTCCAGGGGTTTCTGGGGCCCTACCAGCCAAAACACACCCTTTAGGCATCGTACACCTGCAGCTCTCAGGGTGACTCAGAACCAGCAATAGCCCTCTGTCTTAACACAGTTCACCGTGTAGGTCAGCATAGGCTCCAGCTCCCTGTGGGGAAATTGTGCCCCTGTTATGGTAGGCAGGAGTCCCATGAACACTACACCTAGCCTCCCTCTTTCTCCAGCACTCATTCTGGAAGCATACCGCATAGCTTGCTGCTTTGCTTCGCTGAAAGCCTGTCCTGATAATCTCAGCAGCGCCTCCAAACGTAACACTGTTTCCCCCACCCTCTGGAAGATTCTGCCATAACATGGTGTGTAGTGCTGACTACCTGTTGGCTCACAGGATGCTGAGTGGTCCATCGGTGGTATTGGGGATGTCTTGACAGGCTTCTGGGGTACATCACTGGTCTTTATCTCTGACGGTACAGAACCTCCACCTGCTGCAGGCTCCAGATGTATGAAGGCAATCTCCTGCAGAAGAATTACTCCACCCAGACAGATTGCACACTAGGCCGGAGTATAGTTAACTGGAACTGGTTTATTCCTTCTACAACTGGTCTCTGCTTTCACAGTCAAATAGGATTCCAACCTCTGGATGGTCCCTGGACCTCCACCCCAGGCCAAGGGCACCTGAGGCAGTCCTTACTCTTCCCTGACTCTCTAGTAGAGCCACGGGAAAAGGTATCACCTCACTCCCCAAAGGGAGTGGACAGTGAGTGCCAATGTCAGCTACACCCCGTTGTGACTACCTGTCTCTTTCAGTGGAAGAGACACTGAAACAATTTAGCTGTGCAACCTCTTAAGTATAGAGGGGGAAGGTATAAGCTCTGAACCCAGGATTGGGCAGAACACAGGCCTTGTCCCACCTCCTCCCCAAGAGAGCTGCTTACTGTGAGGAAGACCCATGATCATTGGTCCTGACACTGCCTGCACTGTTACCAGGGATTGCATGTCAGGGAGGGCAGACTGGTAGCCAAAACCAGGCATGGCTACATAGTATAGAGAAAAACCATAGTGTTTTGAATTATATTTACATACACACTTTTACAGGTTGAATAGGTTTCACGATAGACTAATTAAATCACTGACAATATTCCTATTCATTTTTAGGGTCTACATTTTCCCAAACCCCATTCACTTGCCATCATAGCATAACTCAAAAATCTTGCCGTCAAACCCCTTCACAGCTTCTCTGAAGTCTTCAGCAGAATCTGCATCCATCTGCTAAAATCATTAGGTGGTCAGAAAAGCAGACTCATGTCAAATACAGATTTCAGTTAATCGCCCCCTGCTGGAAGGAAACTATTTATTATTTAATCAAATATTTTGGATGGTTGGTATCATTAAGTAGTATCTGGTCTATTCCGGACTTTTTTTTTTATCTTTACAATGTGCTGCTCATTTATGCTAACAAAAAAAGGTAAGTTCTTTTAATGAAGTAATTGAGAGCACATTTTAGCTTAGAATAAGATCCAGAGTAAAGTTGTAGCAGCAAACTCTCCAACCCAATGATACAACCACTGTGCAACAGAAAGGAATGTGCAGTGTAACTATTAGCTTCCTGCATACTAAAACATCTTCTAATTGAAATTGAAGCCCCTGTCACTATAAAAATAAATATTTTTTTGGCAATGTCTTGTAATGTTTTCATTTTCAGCGGTTCAATTAATTCTGATTTCATTTATATTTTTCATATCAGTCATTTGCAATTTGGCTGTAGTTTGCTATTGCAATGGTACTTGGAACTAGTGTTATCTAAATGTTATGTTTGGTTTGTGACCAGTGCAAAGTATTGAAAAACAATGCAATCAAATACTATATATTTGTTTGTGTTTATGGTTTTCCCGGAGGCGTTTTGAAGGCTAAAAACAAATCACCAGAAAAAAATGTAGATATCTCTTAAATTTGCAGTTACTGACTATTACTGGACACCACTAATTTCCTGCAATCCCCCTCTAATGTACCCTATAAGAAGTCAAACTTTAGGGATTCAAGAATGCTATTATATTAAGCAATTTGTTCTTTTACAGACATGCCAACTTCCAAAGACCCCAAATCAGTTAGATATTAGGGAAGTGGACAAAACAATATTTTGTTTTATAGAAAAGGACTGTCTCTTGCCTGTGAAATATCCTCTACATAAAGACGATTGGCAACTGTTTTCTGTTGATTCTGTGCTCTGCCCACCCAAACTGCATTTTTACACATGATGGCAACCAATCAATAACCACAATGCTGGTTCCACTTGTTTGAATGGAAAACTATAAGTTGGTAATAGGGCTTTTTTAACATCTGTTTTTGTATGCTCACTTATAAACCATGTTTGAATTTTTATTAATTATATAAGTGGAGGATAGTCAAGATTTAAGTGGGCATATTAATTACTGTATTTTTGATGTTTTACTACAACAAGTTCAATTGTCTGTGGGTACATGAGCTTCAAATGTAGCTTTAAAACCATCCTCTGTCTAATGCAGTGTATATTGATAATGTGAACAGCTTTGACATGTTATTTGTGGGAATTGTGGTGGTTAACCCACTTGTTTCATACTGGTATGCTTGTTAACGCATTTATCTGCACTCTTCTTGATTAGTGATTCATATGTAAAATGGCAAAGCACAATTCATACTTAACCTAGTTTTATCACTAGTTTCTGCTCCCGTCTCTCCCCTTGCTTCCCTCTCACTCACCACTACTCCATTTCCCACATTCTCCCTCACATAACCTGTCTGAGATGCTGCTGTGTCCCAGAATCAGCAATTGTGTCACAGATTTAAACGACTGCCTTATCTGCTTCTTAGATCCCTGGGTATCACTTATGGCATTTCTTGAGGTATACCTGTTCCTTGTTCTCCTCCATGCATCCCGTGTAACTGTCACCAATAACCAATATTGTAGATGTCACAGTCTCAACTAAAGACTGTATCATTTTCAGCGCAGGTTAGATTGCAGCAAACGAAGCCTGTATCTTATAAAGCATTGCATCATTATGACCAAGCACAATGTAATAATAGTCATCTCTAGCAGGGGGGAAATATTTCATGCAAATAGCATTAGCATTAATATAAAACTGTATTTCTGATTTTCAAATTGCCCTTTGAAGGAGCAAACTGTTATAAATTAAGTGTTGCAGGACAGGCAGGATAATACAACAAAGAATAACCTGACCCCAAATGTTTTACAGAGATGATAAATTGCCTTATTTTTTTTTTATCAAGACAGAAAAAGAGGTGCATGCGTAAAATATAAAAGAATTTACATCAGAGTAAAAAATTGAACAGGGCCTCATGTTAACATTTGTCCATATGTTTAAAATGTTAGTATCAGAACACACGTCTGCATTTCACCACACCAGTATTTTCAGGCTTGGTAATTTATATTATTTTCTCCATACACAGTATAACTTGTCAATTGCTCTAAAAGTGAACATTTTGGATCAACTATAATATTAGCCTGAGAGAATACAGGGATGGGAAATGTAAAAATTAAAGAGCTGAGATGGGGGCAGATTCATCTGTGCAACTTCACACAGTGAAGTCCACACATGGGAAGTGGCAGCCAGGAAACCTGTATACTACCAAACCTGTCAGGAATCAAGGCCATCAAAATAGAACAATTAAAATTAGCATTGCTCTTTGGCTTGTTTTTTTCCCCTTTCATTTCCACTTTTCTTTGTTCCAATGATTAACTTTTGTATAAAAAAAACCCACATCATTATTTTTGCATGTGTACCATATTGTAGCCCTTTCTAAATCACACATTATAAGAGTAAAATGTTATTATCAATGTAGGTTATCATTTATTATTGTATTAAAAGTCAGCATGTGTTTTGCAATTATAACTCGGCTCTTGAGAACATAGTTGACAATATATAGCTTTGGTATAGCTCTAGCTGAAAAAGGATAGTAAGGAAGAATGCTTTCTAATTATGCTTAACACAACAAACTTTAGGTAAGTGGTAGCACAGGAGTTAGGGTGATGTGCTCACAACATCAACATGCAGGCTAATAAATCCAGAATCTTACACATTAAAGACAACCACCTTAAGTACTATTTTACACAGTCAGACAAGGAAGCAAGATTTAATAAAGTTTAGTGACATTGGTAAGTTTGGCTCCTCACTTTAACACCATAATATATGTAGAGGCAATAGCGTCGGCGACCTTTATGATTAGCTAAGTTACTAGGGCACTATGTACAGATGTAGACAGGCTAACTTCCCCACCGCTATTTTTTTTTCCTGTTCTCGGGAGGGTATGTCAGGCCACATCTGCATATGGAAGCACATTCCATATAATTACCGTTTTCTATTATTTACCCCCCAAATCTCTCTCCTTTATTTCCTTTGCTCACTCATTTAACACCTTGAGTGGTCTGCAATACATTACAATAAAATGCATAACAAGCCACTTTGCACTAAAAGGATAAATCAATTTACCATCCTCCTCCTGCCCAACCTGATACTCACTTTTGTTATTGCTGGTCTCAACAATAGAGGTTAAGCGGTGGTGTTCGTATTGGCAGGACATGTATGTTTGTATGTTTGTATGTCATTATTTCTATAGCATCATCCATGTACAAAGTGTTTTACAGCATTAATAGATGCTACAAAATAATATGTGACATCATAGGAATATGCACCTAAATAAATATTAGGAAAAGTAGTCCCTGCAACAAAGAGATTGTAAGGAGAACTTACTGAAAAGGTAGAGGGGGGAGGTACTATGGTAAGTGTGTATGCAGGGGTTGAGTACTTTGAAGCACTACTGAAATGCTTAATTAGGTAGGTGGAGAGAGCAGGTACTTGAAGTATATTGAGGGGAAGGGCATTCCTTGAGGTGTTGGGTACTTAGTGGGAAAGATTTCAGACAGGATATGGCTTTAGATACAAAAGGGTTAGACAGAAGATATCCTCAAGCAGAACACAAGAGGTGAACATGGGTATAACAAGAAATTAGGGCTGAGATATAAGAGAGAAGGGCCATTTTGTAAATAATTCAGGATTTTATGGGAAGCCAGAAAAGATACAGTATGTCAACAGGATCAAAGAGACATTTAGAAGATTAAAATGATACTAGCAGCAGCATTTAAAATAAATTGTATGGGAGAAGAATGAGAGGAAGGAATTAGTCAAGACGGAAGAATATGAGAGCATGAGTTACAGTTTTAGCAGTGGAGCGATAACTGACAGGACATACAGATGTAGTAGTCCATACTGTTTTCGGCATCGCAAACGTGTGTGCGATTGTAACGATGCCGGAGGATTAACCCTGATTAACCCTGGTTCCGCTGAAAGGAACGGACCCCCCGCTGTACTGTTGCGACTGCCACCTTTATCAGCACCGCGTTTTTCGGAAGTTTCGTCACGGAGCCAAAAATAGTAAGGACGGCTACATCTGTATCTTAGCAATGTTATACAGGAAATAATAGACAAGTTTAATAAACAGAAAGAATGTGAGTCAGGGATCAAATGTGACACCATGGCAATGTGCATGTGTTAATGGGTGTATGATACTGCTATTGACAGTAATGGAGAAAAGGGCAATAGAGATAGGCTTGGGTGGAAGTTTGAGTTGGCGGAAACCATCCAGGATTATATTGTGTAGAGACAATCAGTGATTTTGCACTGCAGGTGTAAGGTCTGAAGTTGAAAAGTAAATTTAAAGGTGCCTGTAGCAAGTGCTTAGAGAAAATAGAAGAGTCACTTGAGCTATTCCAACAGAAGGATTGATAGAGGAAGAGACTGTTAGCAAATGAGACACTGAAAGTAAAGTGAGAGATGTACAGTAGGAGGAAATGCAGGCCAGTTCTTTGTTATTAGGTATAACAAGAGTTTGGAAAATGTGAAGAGGGTGGCCCACAGTTCCAAAAGCAGTAAGAGAATTAGTGATAGAAAAAGTTTGTAATGACCTTTGTCTTTGGCAGTATGAAGGTCATCAGCTAAACTGGTTAAAGTAAATGAGAGAATACAAGGCATTCAAGAGTTTGGAGACAAACATCAGGAAAGGTACAGGGAAATACCACAGGTAGGGTCAAGAGTGTAATTTTTGAGACTAGGAGTAACTATGTCATGCTTCAAGGAGGTGAGAAAGGTACCAAAGCAGAGAGAGGAGTAAATATGTGGATGAGTGTATGGGTTAGAGTGGAAGCAAAAGGTTTAGAGGGATAGGGGAATGAGGTGAAGAGGGAAAGTGGTTAGGAGAGAGGCGGAAAGCAATGGAGACTTTTCCTCCTCTGTGATAGCAGAGAAAGAGTCAAGGTATTAGAAGAGTTGGGAAGAAGGTGTAGAATAAGAAGAGATACAGAGGTGATGCCGTGATGAATGGAATTCATTTTGACCGTGAATTGGTTAACACATTCTTAAAGTGGAGTGGAGGAAGGCAAGCCGCTTACAGATGGAGGCCTGAGTCAAAGACAGAGAAGATGCATCATGGGTTAGACTTGTGGGCTTTTGAGGACATGCACAGCAGCCTCACTGACTTACTGGGAACGACTTTTCTAGGCTCAGTGATGATTGTCAATCACTGTCAAGTGGCACAGAATGGCAGCACAAGTTGAATTCTCAGCAACCACAGCTTTTAAAGGGACAAATTCCAAGGTACAATGTAAGGTGGTCTTAATTACTTTTATATGGAACCTTGACTGATCAGGCTATTCCCTATGTGCAGGGCTTGCACGTATATTAAGGCCCATGCTAAGGTAAAAATTAAAAAAAAAGCTGTAGATGGGCAGTTGGTATTTCCATGCAATGCCAGCAATTAGACTGTAGAAATGCTCTAATACTTAGAATCAATGAGATCACATCTGGGGCATATTAGCCTTGCTGAAGCAAAAGCATTTGAAAACAAGGACAGACATTACTACTCTCCCGCTTGACATATCCAGTCTTCCAGCAATAAAACTAGTATTATATTGCAAATATTGCAAATATAGCACCAGATATATCTAAGGGGAAAATGAAACAATTAAATGCAATATGACCTTTACATGTAGAGGCATCATCACTCCCATACTGTACTGCGACTGATATTTTTCAGTTCCTGACTGTGACTTTGCTCTGCTCTTCTGCTGTTGCTGAATGCCTGATTCTGTACTGGTGTTGTATTGCGGTTAACACCTTAAGGTGTTTTTGTTAATTATAGGGAAGTACTTCATGCTGTGTAGAACCTGGAGGGAACAGACATGATGATGGGGTTATTCCGTTGCACCCTTGCCAATTTTTTTGTAACATTTTGCTGCTCCCCTTGTCCCCTCTCTTAGTAAAATTTAACTTTTCCTTTTTTCCCTATTTGTGTCCTTTTGTCTAAGTCTACTCCCCCCCACTCCCACCACTTTTTTTGTAATTTTTTGTGTACTCTTGTTCTCCAGCCCCCTATTGTATGCATTGTTTCTGCATCCACGTGGAGGTCACAGATAAGTATTTTTTATGCCCTTTCAGTGTACTGTATCCCCGAGTGTGAGTCTGGACATTGTATTTTAGTGTTGATAGCCATATTTGTTATCTCACTCTGTGTTATTGAACAAACTATGGGATAATATAATTGCTTTTGGCTTTATCCGGCTATTGGCACTTCATTTCTATATGAGTGTGGGCTATCTATTTTTGATTATTTCTATGACTTTTAGGGCTGGAGGGGTCCGTTTGTCGCCCTGCACCTATCCGATATTACTACAGTGCTATACTTATAGTTAGTATTGCTGATTCTATTTGTATATATATAATTATATCTGTATTTATTAAAATATATCCTTTAATAGGATAATCTTATAAAATAATGGTGGACAAACTCATATAAACTTAAACTAAATAGGACGCAGCGCAGTGAAAGCTGGGATATTGAGGGCCCTGGATCCGCTTAGCTGGTAGCCAAATCTAAGAGAAAAATGCTCAGATCCTGATAGCTCTTAATGTATAATGACCCTAATCCCCTTGATTTATAGGGTAAGGGTCAGAGACCATGTGGGTAACTTAGACATGGTAACTTGTAGAATGTCTTGTACAAGGTTCAAGACCCTGTGTAGAAGAGAATCCTATTGGATATATATATATATATATATATATATATATATATATATATATATATATGATTGGTACGCTAGCCCCAGCCGGTTTCAATGAGTGTATTGACACCAGAACTTTGGTATAGACATCGTCCACTACTGGGTTCTCTCCTGAGATGTATGCAAATGCTCAATATACTCTCTATCTTCCAATAGGTCTTCACTTTCTCTCCAATTCAATTTCTGGTTCCCTATATCCCATTTTCCCTTTCCTGCTATTTTGTTCTGCCCCACCCCTTCCCACCCCTCCCCCCACCCCCTCACAGCTTTTCCCTCCTTCCCATTTCCCCTAACCTCTTCCCTTTCCAATTGCTTTCCCAATCACCAATTTTCAACAGCATTCAATATATAAATAGATCTTGAACATGTACTGTTGTTGAGATTTCATCTTAGCTTCCTTCATCCTGGTTCTTAATGCTGGTGTCATGTGAAGGCACTTTTTTAAATATTGCACAATCTCTTTATGACATTGTTTTATACATATTTGTTTTATTATGCATATGTTTATTTTCTATGTCTGTTTTTATTTATATTATTGTGGAACTATTGTTCAGTATAATTCTTTTCAATTTGATCTTGTGTTATATAACAACAATTAGGAGGTTTTTATTAATATATTTTATGTGTATACTAGAAATATGTGTTTAATCATTGGTTTCTGTTGTTTGTGTTAACCCTATTGGGTGTAAATGCACTAACATCATATACATTTACTTAAGTATTTTTACTTCAATGTTTGTTTACATGGATATCATATTGTAAAATGTTCTACAGTACAGGCATACCCTGGTTTAAGGACACTCACTTTAAGTACACTCGCGAGTAAGTACATATCTCTCAATAGGCAAACGGCAGTTCACGCATGCGCCTGTCAGCACGTCCTGAACAGCAATACCGGCTCCCTACCTGTACCGAAGCTGTGCGCAAGCGGGGAGACTATAGAGCCTATTACACATGTGTTATTTACATCAGTTATGCACGTATATGACGATTGCCGTACAGTACATGCATCGATAAGTGGGGAAAAAGGGAGTGCTTCACTTTAAGTACATTTTCGCTTTACATACATGCTCCGGTCCCATTGCGTACGTTAATGTGGGTTATGCCTGTATTTTTGTTCAATATTGCTTGGTTAAGGGTGCTAAGTTTTTAAAATTAAGAACAGCTGATTCTGACGGCTGCAAAAGGCTTTATAAGGTTAACGGATAGTCTGACACCTTATTCCCCTTGACAAAGTCACATGCTCTGATGAAACGCGTAGGGACACGTATGTTGAGACGTATTATGTCACTACGTTGCCACGAGCTGATTTGCTGTATCGAAATGCTAGCCTGTTCCAATTGTGGTTATGGTTAAACTGGATACAACTTGGTTATAATTGTTGCTATCCATTTCATTGCCTTTTTAATACATTTGGAGGCTTAAAGATGGGAACATTTGTTTCTACTGTACACTATCCTCGGATGTCTGATGTAAAGATTCCTGACGCTGCAGGAGTGGTTCCAGATGAGTATCATCTCGCAAGAGATTGACTGACTCTAAATGCTTTTATTCTAGCTACACTTGTGAGTGTGCTATTTTACAACTTCTATTTTTTAGACTAAATTTATGCTATGTGGCACGCGCCTCTCTTCTCTTTTTTTCTGTTAGATTACCTTGGATGTGGTCATCCTTTGAGAGTCTGCGGAGAAGTCACGACATTGGATTTATATTGATTTTATTCACATATACTTTTTCACGGATATTTATGTGGACTTTTTATTATTTTCCTTTCATGTGAATATATTCTCATTTCTATAGATGTCTATTGTTCTAACACTTTATTTCATTTCATTTATACACTCTCACACCTGTTAAAAATGTGATTAATATCCTCAGCATATATAGCTATATATAACTTACATTGGGTTGAATTTACACTTATTATTTAGATATATTGAACGAGAGCTTGCGGTTTGATTTATATATATATATATATATATATATATATATAGTGATGTTTCTGTCACAGCATAGGATATTATGTCCCAGATCAAAGGCAGGAAACAGAGTTTGGTGCACAGGGGGTTTATATACAGGGTACAAATCAGGAACGTAACTCAACTTTGGGGAGTGCTGACTAATACATCTTAGTCGCTGACTAAATGTGGGAGAGCTAAGCTCTTCCCCACCTTGCACCCTGTACCTGTGGAGGCAGCAGAAACAGCTACTCTTGCAGTCTCTCACAGGGCTGTATGTGTGCCTTCAGACCAGCACAGCAGCAGCAGAAAACTGTCTGTCTTGCCTTTTATCTTGAAGTTCATTAATTAAGGCTCAGGTGAGAGAGAAGGGAACACACCCTGGAAGGTGCTGGGTCCTATGTACCTCCCCTCAAACACCTTCTGCTTCAGCACATCACTATATATAATAAAAATGGTATCACCTAATACTGAAGAACTATATATATATATATATATATATATATATACATACATACATCACAGAGACAGTCAGCACACCACAGCATAGTTACCAGTCCGAGAACCAGTAAAGGAGACAGCATACAGCAGGGAGTAATCCAAAAAGCAATTGCATTGAAAACAAACAGTTACACGAAAGCCAACATTTCGGTCCCACAGGGAAACCTTCCTCAGGGCCGTGCAAACACCAAATGTGAGTGACCCACATATATACCCCCACCAAGAGTGCTCCACAAACAAAATACACCAATCACCAACACCCAATCAGTATCAAGATGCACCTCACCTGATTGTCCCACAACACTAGCCAATACCTGTAGAGGAATCATGCCTTCCACACCTACGACCGGAGGGAGTTCAATGCTGCAATCAGAACGGCCCGTTCTGACATCATTGCCTTGCGTCTTGTGCCGGTATTCGCAGCGCATCACCTATCGCGCATGCGCATCCAAAAATGGTGTGAGCCGGGTAGCCAATAGAGAAAACGCAACTGCGTACTGAATCAGGACACAGGAAACATCAATAGTATCCCTGGCAACCTCAGGCGCCAGCAGACAGCTAGCGCATGCGCACTATTAGTAATAAACAACAGGGACAGCACCGCATCCACCGGCACAGTCAGGCAGCAAAAACAGTTTGCACCCGGTAATATTGGATACCATCTCTGTGCCATTAGCAGGTTTGTGACTGTTTGTCAGCATCAGTCCATCCCTGCTTACTATATACCTTTATTGGGTCATGCATTATATTACATTGTCCCTAGGTCCATTGGGGCATAGATTAGACAATGTCTATAATCCCATGCACGATCATTGAACCTGGGGAGCTTCTGCAATAAATTTAAAGTCCCCGCGCATGCGCCATACCATCAGGCAGAATTCACTAAGATTTACTAAGTTCTCACGCATGCGCTATCCATACAGATCGAAATGGAAATATTTCTAAGTCCCTACGCATGCGCTGTATCATTGGATGTGAAGTGTGGCGATTTCTATCTTGCCACGCATGCGCGATACAAACGGACTTAAAACTGTATCTCCTACAAGTCCCGACGCATGCGCGATAACAATGGGCAGAATCCAAGTCCCAGCGCTTGCGCAATGTGCATGGGACTGGATGAGCTAAACCCTTAAGTTCTTACGCATGCGCAATGAATACAGGCGCCAATGGAATTATTCCTAAGTCGCCGCGCATGCGCAGTCTACATCTATACTATATGAAGCTTTCCCCAAGTTTCCGCACATGCGTCATAAGCATGGGAAACAATTGAAATATTTCCTAAGTCCCTACGCATGCGCAGTGGACGCAATCGACCTGAATTGTTTCTAAGGTCCCGCGCATGCGCAGTATGTATGTATGGACTCCCAGAACTGGTTTAAAGTCCCCGCGCATGCGCATTAGATACTTGATTCGGCGCGGATGTTTTAAGGCTTTACAAGCTCTAAAAATGAACGGAAAATAATGCGAATATGGTAAAATGAAGGCACAACACTGAGGTTTACAAATAAAACTGTGTTTATCAACTTTTGAGTAGTTTATTGAGTCAGTTTGGAGGGGACCTCAGTGCGCATGTGCAACAGCTGTTATTCATTGATTTTGTAATTAGGGTGCTGTAAGGGTATAAAAGGGTTTAGACCTCATTCCCCCAGTAATACTTGTCCCTGAAGAAGCTCCTTTGCTGGAGCGAAACGCGCGTTGGACGCGCAATGTTGTCAGTCTCCTACTTGGAGCTGTTTTTAATGTAGTGTTTGTAGTATCCTGGGTGTAACTGTAAAGACCATATGAGTTAACTATTTATTAATCAATTCATGGTCAGTGTGCCTGCTATCCTTGCACCTTATGTGAGGCGTCTCCACATCATATTGCTGTGTATTCAAGCCAGCACTGCTGTGTTTGGAAGTTCTATAATACAGCTATTATACCATCACATGCCAGCATTATTATTTAGACCAATCTGTATGTAAATGTGCAGGGGAGCTATATTTAGCAGTAATAGGATATTTAATCCTGTGGCCACCTACCTGAATATATTTATATACTACTCTACATTCGGTCTCATCGTTGCCCCAGAGGGGTTAATACCCTACTCATAGCATTTCCTGTCTTTTACATCCCACCATATTAATTGGTACTGGGATAGTATGAATAATCAATGACACGGTTGCTTGATAGCTATGATTTAATACATTTTTAATCCACATCACACGTTACTTTGGTAATATATGTTTTAAGGATTTATTAAAAGTTAATTTTTATACTTGGGTGGTGTGCATTTAAGTGAATTCTTTTGGGGGCACATCCATTTTTGTGTTTCCCCTCCCCTTTTTCTGAGCAAAAACATGTAACCATAACTTTGTGGTTAAACTGCTAGCTACTTGAAGCCAGGTCAGGGGTATATATGGTAGAGAGGGACATATCTGAAGCGTGCATATACATCTTGATACATAAAAAACAAGGGGAAGTGAGATTGTGCAAGGGAAGGGAAGCTATGGTGAACATTTGAAATCACAGATGATGGAAAATAGGTCATAAGATAATCCTAAAAACACACATGCAAATTCAGCAGTAAAGGCATATATCTAGAGCAATCACAGAAAACAACCCAATTTTAACTTCTCATTTAGGCCACCAGGTGCCAATGTCCGTAATTCATAAATAAGTCTGGCCTCCTGTTGTAACAAGATTTTGCCCCTGTCACCACCCCGTGTGGGTACAGGGACCTGAAAAATAGGCATGCATCTAATCGTTGCCAAGGAATGTCTCTGTTCTTTAAAGTGTCTGGCAATGGGGAGACATTTTAGGTCCATGTCATCGACCCCACTCGATAGGGCTTTCCTGATTGTAGTGCGATGCATGGCCATCTGCTCTTTCAGCATCCTCACAGTCTTGCAGATATACAGGAGTCCACAAGGACATCTGATGTAATAAACCACGAATTTGGATTCGCAATTGAGTGCTTGCTTGATTTTAATAGTTATGCCCGTGTGCGGGTGATTATAACTCGGTGACACAGCTGCATGAATTGCCAGTTCATGCAGTAGGTGCACGAGTTATAATCACCCGCACACGGGCATACCTATCTTGATACTGATTGGGTGTTGGTGATTGGTGTATTTTGTTTGTGGTGCACTCTTGGTGGGGGTATATATGTGGGTCACTCACATTTGGTGTTTGTACGGCCCTGAGGAAGGTTTCCCTGTGGGACCGAAACATTGGCTTTCATGAAACTGTTTGTTTTCAATACAATTGCTTTTTGGATTACTCCCTGCTGTATGCTGTCTCCTTTACTGGTTCTTGGACTTGTAACTATGATATATATATCCCTTGCTGCAGTGGAAGTGCTGTGTGCTGGGTGATAATGGGGAAAGGCAGGGTTGCAGACCTGCCTAAGACATGCAGATGAGCATACAGTTGTATTTACATTTGCATATTTGCTTTGCTGTGGAGGGTTTTTGTCACTTTTTTTACTCACCATAACTTAACTCAGTATTATGGTAGGCCCCATCCTTTAGCTTCTTTGCATACCCAGTTAACCAACCCCACACTGAGGAGACCCATTAAGGTCGAAACAGCTGTCTTTGGGTGCCTTGGCCCTTTGGCTTAGATCAAGGCGATATGAGTGCTCCTCTCGACCTGCACAGCTATGACCAAATGCAGTACTATCCTATCTGGGGTTTCAGTAGGAAAGGTCTGTGGCAAGCATTTGGCCCTCTAGCTCGTTGAGAGGTGGTGTCCAGACCCCGGACCACAGAACCCCTGAGCCTTCGGGCTAAGGGGGGGTGGCATTCGAACAACCAGCCCTTCGGGGCTGGGGTGCACCCGCACAACCCTCGAAAGAGGGGAGATGATGCGAACTCCCTTGCGGGCCTCGGGCCAGAGGGAGGAAGAGATGGATGTCCTGAATCCTAACGGAGGAAGGCATCAATGTCCCTGGAGACCTAGGCTTTCGGGCTGAAACCTTCAGGGAAACTGTGCACTGAGGGCGGGTCTGACTTCGGTTGGACAGTCCAAAGGCAAGCTCCCTATCCACTGAAGTGGACTGGGATCCGATGAGCGAGAGGGTGTACCCTCTCGTGAGGAAAAAAAAAAAAAAAAGCTGTCTTTGGGTGGGTTTTCTGGGTATGCACCTTAACCCTGGCTGTGCTCAAAGTTGTGACCATGCAGAAAGCTTAAGCCTATAGGGAACCATGTTAAAAATGGTTTTTGAAGCAAAAAGTGGCACTGTGTGCTCATTTGCATGTCATTTCCCAGAATCCCTTGCTGCAGTGGAAGTGCTGTGTGCTGGGTGATAATGGGGAAAGGCGGGGTTGCAGACCTGCCTAAGACATGCAGACGAGCATACAGTTGTATTTACATTTACAGTATATATATATATATATATATATATATGGAAAAAAGAACAAAAAGGAAACAGGCGCACACCTAGTGCATTACCACAATAAAAATGTATTGGATGAACATAAAATCTAACAAATGGCCACTCACAAGGATACAGCAAATAAAAGCATGTATGAGATAGGCTCTCATGTGCCTTGCAGCTCAGTCACCAGCGTCCGTCCGCAATCAGTGGCGTCGTCACGTGGATCAGCCTCGCGAACCGGAACCGGAAGAGGGGTCTTTCACCTTCAGTGCTCCACCAAATCGGTCCCTCCGGGAAACAGGCACCCCAGATGTATAATAGTACAAGGTAGCAAGCCGGGAGAGCAGCACACGGGAGCCAAGAGTTCTCAGTCAACCTGCATCAGTGTTTGTGGGCAAATGGCGGCCGGACTCTAGCCACGGCCTACGCGTTTCGTCATCAAATGGCGACTTCTTCAGGGGATACCCTTCAAGCATATGTCCTTAGTATTTATAGGGAGGTTAACAGCAAGTAGCCAATAAAGCTTAATTGAATTTAAAGCAATCAATTGAATCAATTACACATATGTATAATTAGAACAAGTAAAATCAATTTCTAAATATTTTGAGGACCCCATCGATGTCCAAAGAGTAACATGCAAACTATATATTGAAACAACATAACTGATGTTCTGAATGTGCTTGATATTATTGATGATGTGAATACAATTAATAAGTGGAATATGACAAGCTGAATCAATAGACAAACAGCACCACAAGGTGCATAGTAATTAAATATAAGGATTAATTGCATTCAGACATTCTAGAGAGTATATTTGAATAGAATTATTTATATGTTTAGTAGAGTCAGATCTATTGCACTTGATTATTAGTGACATCTCAACTAGGGAGAACACAATTGAATGAACCATAGTATATGGACAGCTATATAAATTAGCAATAAACATTTTCATTTAAATCAATGACACCCAACAAAACAGCAAGTAGTTACCTGGTATGTTATCAGGGTATTAACCCATTATTGGAATGTCAGTGGGGAGTCAGAGGAAGTAGATGAGATGGATCCAAAAGCAAGGACAGATAAAACGAAGGCGACAGTGACTTAAACTAATATGAAAGTATTAAGCAATTTAATATGAGTGCTGTGTTCTAATAAATATGAAAATGGATTATGTGTTGTGTGCATCAATGTGAATAATAGATAATAAAGTGTATGTGAGTGATGTGAAAAACAAAATAATGTAAATAGTGAATTATGTATATACTAAAATATATGTAATGAATTGAAAATAATGAAATAAATATATAATATATAAAAAAAATATATAATATATAAAAAAAAAATATAATATATAAATAAAAATAAAATAAAAATGAAAAATAAATGTAATTGAAAATGGAAATGAAAATGAAAATCAAAATCAAAATAAAAATAAAAATAAATATAAAAAGTGAATAAAAAATGTAAAAAATGTATAAATAAAATAAAATAAAAATAAAAATAAATAAAGAATAAAATGAATCAAAAACTAATATAGAATATTGACCATTTGTGGAGATGAATCGTGACAGACACGAAAGTTGACTGACCCCTTGAATAAGTGAATAGGAACACAATGACCAGACAGAAGACCATAGCCCAGAGGGAATGCTTAGCATTCAGACCAGACCTCTGGAGAACACCCATTAGAGGTGTTCAAACTATGGTACTAATGTCAATATGGTCATTGTGTCCCTTAGGATAGGTTGTATCCAAAATGTACATCCAATATGTTTCTCGGGTACATAGCTTCTGAAAGCGATCACCTCCCATATATGAGGGGGGGATGAATTCAATACCCATGACAGAAAGGGATTTGGGATTTTTGTTGTGACTAGTACAAAAGTGACGGGAGAGGCTGTGTGTTTGACACCCATTAATAATGTTCCGCCGATGCTCTAAGAACCGTGTACTAAGGGCTCTAGATGTACGGCCTATATATTGGGTGCCACATTCACATGAGATAAGATACACAACGTATTCTGTTAAACAATTTATATGGTCTTTTATTTCATATGATGTACCATTTGAATGTGATGTGAACTTGTTAGATTTTGTCAAATGTTTGCAGGTTAAACACCGGCCTCTTCCACAACTAACATTTCCCTCCCTTAGAGCCATATTCTGATTGGTAATCTTCTTGGTTTTAAGTTTACTTGGTGCCAGTATTGTTTTAATGCTCCTCGCCTTTCTGAATACAGTTGGAGCATATTCTGGTACTAGGTGACCAATAACAGGATCATTGCGTATAATTTTCCAATGACAATTTAAAATATTTCTAATTTGGTGAGCAGATTGATTAAATTGTGTAATGAATTTTGGTGCATTATTTGATTTATATTCCTTTTTTCTGCTTATACACAATGATTCAGATTTATTTTTTGATTTTTCCAAAAGTGTCTCTCTTTTAATAAGATCTGCATCCTGAAAAGCTTTGTTAACAACAGAGGCATCATAACCCTTTTCCAAAAACTTCTTTGATAGATCTTTCCCCTGTGATGCAAAGTCAGAGTCCTCTGAGCAGTTGCGCCTGATTCTGTAAAACTGGCTCTTGGGCACGTTATTTAGCCACTTTTTATAGTGGTTACTGCCATAATGTAAATAGCTGTTGGCTGACACTGATTTGAAGTGTGTTCTTGTTTGAATCTGATTTTCTGTGCCAATGAAAAGTTCTAAATCCAGAAAGACAATTGTGCTAGGGTGTACAGTATGTGTAAATTTAAGGCCCATCTCATTGATGTTAAAGGATGACAGAATCTCCTCCAGGATATCCCTATCACCATCCCAAATAAAGATAATATCATCTATGAAACGGCCATAGTATACCAGACCACCCCTCAGACTAGCATTCTCTCAAACATGGGTTCTCTCCCACAGACCCATGTAGAGATTAGCATAGCTGGGGGCAAATCTGGACCCATAGCCGTTCCACAGATTTGTAAATAATATGTGTCTTCAAATAAAAAGTAGTTGTGACTTAAAATAAATTGAATGCATGCCAAGAGAAAAGTTTTTTGTGAAGGGTGAAGATTGGTGTCTAATTCCAAAAAGTGATTAATAGCCTGGATACCTTTGGTGTGATCAATACAAGTGTAAAGTGAGGATACATCGCATGTAATCCAGTGAAAGGTATCCTTCCAAATAATATCAGAGGTGGAATCGATGACATGCAACGTGTCCCTAATATATGATTTTAGATTTATGACATACGGTTGTAAATAATAGTCAATGTATTGGGACAAGTTTGACGTCATCGATCCCACCCCCGATATTATAGGCCTCCCTGGTGGATTAACTTTATCTTTGTGCAATTTTGTCAGGTGATAAAATATAGGTGTCCTAGGGTGTTTAGTGAATAAAAATTTTTCCTCTAAATTAGTGATAATCCCTTTACTGAGTGCTTCCCGGAGGAGATTCTGAAATTCTATCTGGTAGCCCATAACTGGGTCTTCATCTAGTGTGGTATAGGATACAGAATCATGTAAAAGGCGATGGGCTTCGCATATGTAATCAACGCGATCCTGTAAAACAATAGCACCACCCTTGTCTGCTTGGCGGACTATAAGATCAAAATTGTTCTTTATATCCAACATGGTTATAGTCTCTTCTTTGGTTAGATTGCTATGTTTTATTTCTAGATTGTTTTGGCACAACTTCTCAAGGTCCCCAAGAACCAATGTATAAAAAGTATCGATAAAGTTCCCCTTTGAATGATAGGGGAAGTATATCGATTTAGGGGCAAAAGGTGATGGCCTATACATTGTGTTGCTCACAGGGTCAGTTTGTGAGGATGGATTATGATCTATAAGTAAGCTCATATCCTCCTCATGAGTAGTGATGTCCAATAATGGATTCTCAAATAGTTGGTCATCATGTACTAATCTTTTATTTAGAGGGTCTACCAATGTATTAAATTTGACTGGTATTTGTGTACTATTGTCACTGGTATTATTTCCTGATTCTACCAAGAAGGACGTAAGGGCATTAATACACTCTATTTCTTGGGTATTGAAAATGGGTTGTTGTGTCTGTTCCCCTTTGAGTGTAAAGTGTCGCATAAGTGTCAGCTGACATAAGTGTAAGCTGACACTTATGCGACACTTTACACTCAAAGGGGAACAGACACAACAACCCATTTTCAATACCCAAGAAATAGAGTGTATTAATGCCCTTACATCCTTCTTGGTAGAATCAGGAAATAATACCAGTGACAATAGTACACAAATACCAGTCAAATTTAATACATTGGTAGACCCTCTAAATAAAAGATTAGTACATGATGACCAACTATTTGAGAATCCATTATTGGACATCACTACTCATGAGGAGGATATGAGCTTACTTATAGATCATAATCAATCCTCACAAACTGACCCTGTGAGCAACACAATGTATAGGCATCACCTTTTGCCCCTAAATCGATATACTTCCCCTATCATTCAAAGGAGGAACTTTATCGATACTTTTTATACATTGGTTCTTGGGGACCTTGAGAAGTTGTGCCAAAACAATCTAGAAATTAAACATAGCAATCTAACCAAAGAAGAGACTATAACCATGTTGGATATAAAGAACAATTTTGATCTTATAGTCCGCCAAGCAGACAAGGGTGGTGCTATTGTTTTACAGGATCGCGTTGATTACATATGCGAAGCCCATCGCCTTTTACATGATTCTGTATCCTATACCACACTAGATGAAGACCCAGTTATGGGCTACCAGATAGAATTTCAGAATCTCCTCCGGGAAGCACTCAGTAAAGGGATTATCACTAATTTAGAGGAAAATTTTTTATTCACTAAACACCCTAGGACACCTATATTTTATCACCTTGCCAAAATTGCACAAAGATAAAGTTAATCCACCAGGGAGGCCTATAATATCGGGGGTGGGATCGATGACGTCAAACTTGTCCCAATACATTGACTATTATTTACAACCGTATGTCATAAATCTAAAATCATATATTAGGGACACGTTGCATGTCATCGATTCCACCTCTGATATTATTTGGAAGGATACCTTTCACTGGATTACATGCGATGTATCCTCACTTTACACTTGTATTGATCACACCAAAGGTATCCAGGCTATTAATCACTTTTTTGAATTAGACACCAATCTTCACCCTTCACAAAAAACTTTTCTCTTGGCATGCATTCAATTTATTTTAAGTCACAACTACTTTTTATTTGAAGACACATATTATTTACAAATCTGTGGAACGGCTATGGGTCCAGATTTGCCCCCAGCTATGCTAATCTCTACATGGGTCTGTGGGAGAGAACCCATGTTTGGGAGAATGCTAGTCTGAGGGGTGGTCTGGTATACTATGGCCGTTTCATAGATGATATTATCTTTATTTGGGATGGTGATAGGGATATCCTGGAGGAGATTCTGTCATCCTATAACATCAATGAGATGGGCCTTAAATTTACACATACTGTACACCCTAGCACAATTGTCTTTCTGGATTTAGAACTTTTCATTGGCACAGAAAATCAGATTCAAACAAGAACACACTTCAAATCAGTGTCAGCCAACAGCTATTTACATTATGGCAGTAACCACTATAAAAAGTGGCTAAATAACGTGCCCAAGAGCCAGTTTTACAGAATCAGGCGCAACTGCTCAGAGGACTCTGACTTTGCATCACAGGGGAAAGATCTATCAAAGAAGTTTTTGGAAAAGGGTTATGATGCCTCTGTTGTTAACAAAGCTTTTCAGGATGCAGATCTTATTAAAAGAGAGACACTTTTGGAAAAATCAAAAAATAAATCTGAATCATTGTGTATAAGCAGAAAAAAGGAATATAAATCAAATAATGCACCAAAATTCATTACACAATTTAATCAATCTGCTCACCAAATTAGAAATATTTTAAATTGTCATTGGAAAATTATACGCAATGATCCTGTTATTGGTCACCTAGTACCAGAATATGCTCCAACTGTATTCAGAAAGGCGAGGAGCATTAAAACAATACTGGCACCAAGTAAACTTAAAACCAAGAAGATTACCAATCAGAATATGGCTCTAAGGGAGGGAAATGTTAGTTGTGGAAGAGGCCGGTGTTTAACCTGCAAACATTTGACAAAATCTAACAAGTTCACATCACATTCAAATGGTACATCATATGAAATAAAAGACCATATAAATTGTTTAACAGAATACGTTGTGTATCTTATCTCATGTGAATGTGGCACCCAATATATAGGCCGTACATCTAGAGCCCTTAGTACACGGTTCTTAGAGCATCGGCGGAACATTATTAATGGGTGTCAAACACACAGCCTCTCCCGTCACTTTTGTACTAGTCACAACAAAAATCCCAAATCCCTTTCTGTCATGGGTATTGAATTCATCCCCCCCTCATATATGGGAGGTGATCGCTTTCAGAAGCTATGTACCCGAGAAACATATTGGATGTACATTTTGGATACAACCTATCCTAAGGGACACAATGACCATATTGACATTAGTACCATAGTTTGAACACCTCTAATGGGTGTTCTCCAGAGGTCTGGTCTGAATGCTAAGCATTCCCTCTGGGCTATGGTCTTCTGTCTGGTCATTGTGTTCCTATTCCCTTATTCAAGGGGTCAGTCAACTTTCGTGTCTGTCACGATTCATCTCCACAAATGGTCAATATTCTATATTAGTTTTTGATTCATTTTATTCTTTATTTATTTTTATTTTTATTTTATTTTATTTATACATTTTTTACATTTTTTATTCACTTTTTATATTTATTTTTATTTTTATTTTGATTTTGATTTTCATTTTCATTTCCATTTTCAATTACATTTATTTTTCATTTTTATTTTATTTTTATTTATATATTATATTTTTTTTTATATATTATATATTTTTTTTATATATTATATATTTATTTCATTATTTTCAATTCATTACATATATTTTAGTATATACATAATTCACTATTTACATTATTTTGTTTTTCACATCACTCACATACACTTTATTATCTATTATTCACATTGATGCACACAACACATAATCCATTTTCATATTTATTAGAACACAGCACTCATATTAAATTGCTTAATACTTTCATATTAGTTTAAGTCACTGTCGCCTTCGTTTTATCTGTCCTTGCTTTTGGATCCATCTCATCTACTTCCTCTGACTCCCCACTGACATTCCAATAATGGGTTAATACCCTGATAACATACCAGGTAACTACTTGCTGTTTTGTTGGGTGTCATTGATTTAAATGAAAATGTTTATTGCTAATTTATATAGCTGTCCATATACTATGGTTCATTCAATTGTGTTCTCCCTAGTTGAGATGTCACTAATAATCAAGTGCAATAGATCTGACTCTACTAAACATATAAATAGTTCTATTCAAATATACTCTCTAGAATGTCTGAATGCAATTAATCCTTATATTTAATTACTATGCACCTTGTGGTGCTGTTTGTCTATTGATTCAGCTTGTCATATTCCACTTATTAATTGTATTCACATCATCAATAATATCAAGCACATTCAGAACATCAGTTATGTTGTTTCAATATATAGTTTGCATGTTACTCTTTGGACATCGATGGGGTCCTCAAAATATTTAGAAATTGATTTTACTTGTTCTAATTATACATATGTGTAATTGATTCAATTGATTGCTTTAAATTCAATTAAGCTTTATTGGCTACTTGCTGTTAACCTCCCTATAAATACTAAGGACATATGCTTGAAGGGTATCCCCTGAAGAAGTCGCCATTTGATGACGAAACGCGTAGGCCGTGGCTAGAGTCCGGCCGCCATTTGCCCACAAACACTGATGCAGGTTGACTGAGAACTCTTGGCTCCCGTGTGCTGCTCTCCCGGCTTGCTACCTTGTACTATTATACATCTGGGGTGCCTGTTTCCCGGAGGGACCGATTTGGTGGAGCACTGAAGGTGAAAGACCCCTCTTCCGGTTCCGGTTCGCGAGGCTGATCCACGTGACGACGCCACTGATTGCGGACGGACGCTGGTGACTGAGCTGCAAGGCACATGAGAGCCTATCTCATACATGCTTTTATTTGCTGTATCCTTGTGAGTGGCCATTTGTTAGATTTTATGTTCATCCAATACATTTTTATTGTGGTAATGCACTAGGTGTGCGCCTGTTTCCTTTTTGTTCTTTTTTCCAGATATCACTAGGGACTGGTGATCCCTTTGAAACGGGCTGCAAGAAACCAAGGACATTTCCACTGGAACAGGACTTTATGTATTGAAGGTTTTTTATATTTTTATCTTTTGACAATTTTTTCTATATATTTTTTATTAATAAATACATTTTTTAGATTTTTTATATTTTTTCCTTTAGGGTTTTTTGTCAGGAGATTGCATTGCCATTTGTTTATTTTAAAAGTTTTATCATAGTGTACTAGCCCTATCTAGCTGCCCCTTCAAGCCTATCCAATTAGCTTTTGTCTCTCCCACTAGTAATTTATAATTAATATTTATAATTAACTGGTTATTTAGCGGCGCTACTTCATATTGTTTTTATATATATATATATATATATATATATATATATATATATATATATATATATATATATATATATGTGTCTTCAGTATTAGGTGATACCATTATATTTTGACTAACAATTTATGTCATTGGACAAACTTTCGAGAGTTCTACATTATTAGGTATCACCTAATACTGAAGAACTCATATATTCTGCACTGCATTATATCGCCACTGGACTAACACGACTATTTCCGTTTTATATACTGTACAGTATACTATATATCTAAAATTACCTTTATATGAAGTCTGGAATGGTCTAAACAAGTATTGTGCCATTTTTGCAATTGTGAGACTATTGCTCAACTCCTATTTTGTTTTTGTTTTGAAAGAAGGATTAACTTTAAATTGTGCAGTTTTGAGGTACCTCTGGATTCAAAACAATGGAGTTTCGCAGTGTAGGATCAACATGCTTGTATACTTGGAGAAATATATTTTTTATAGTACCTAGTGGGAAGCTTCAGTTTCCGGTTGGCAAATTACATCACTGATTTTTTTGTTGACAGCCATTAACCAGGAGGTAATTCAACACAGGAGACACCCACATTGATAAATGTAAATGTGTCTGAGTTTGATTTGCAAGAAAATATCATTTGAAATATTATTATTTTTTTTTAGATATTTGCAAAGGTTTCCGGCAATAGTAATACTTCCTGTTTACAGGAGTTTACATATTTCACACTTTTGGATATACACACTTTTCCTGGGATTATCTGTCTGTGGAGGTCAGAGTAGGAAGGAGAATGGCGAGATAATATTTTTTTTATATCTTGTCTGGTTTGTTATCCTAAACAGGAACTTGTTTTTTTTTTTGTATGTTTTTTTTTTGTTTTTTTTTTACAAAGGCATTCCGGGTGAAAATCAGTGAATGTAAAGGATTTGATAATTTTTTTGCAAGGGGTGAAGGTCCAGTATTCACTAGTCTGGAGACTCGTGAGAAAGTTTTCGACATCTCCCACACCATGTTGAACCTTTTTTGGTTCATATTTTCTATGGCCGACTGCATGATATTTTCCTTTTCTCAGTCATAAGTACCCTCACATTTTATTGTCACTAGTCCAGTTGATTAGTGTTTGTGATAATGATGCCCATAAAGTAAGAAAATGGCTTGTTTTTCAGTTAGCATCTTTATGTCAGCATTCCTGTAGTCTGGGGGGGGAAGAAATGGTCAGTGCCATAGTTAAGCATGATGCAGGCCATATCGATTCCTATTAGAAAGTCATAGGATTTGGGGAGTAAATTTTTTTTAAAAAAGTTTCAAATGTGACGTGGCAATTTCTTTTGCTGACATTCAAATTTGCTTTGAATGTGGAGGTTCTTCGCAGCGCGGATATTCACTGCTTGGGTTTAAAAATGATGTCCTATTTTAATCAACTCTCAAGTGATATATATATATATATATATATATATATATATATATATATACCCTTCAAACATCCCGTGGAGAGACACTCAGGTGCGCTCAAAAAGGAGCACGCCTTAGATATCTGGGATATATGTTAATAGGATATGTAAAGTATGTTTTAATGACTTCGAATAGCATATATCCCAGTTATCTCAGGTGTGCGCCTTTTTGTACATGGATGTGTCTTCACATGATGTTTGAAGGTTGTTTGGATGTATACATAATATACATAATATAGTATACGATACCATTTGGAATCCGGAATCAAGAGACAGCACACAAGGGGTAGTTGAGAAAAAAAAGTGTATTTATTTAGTGAAAGTGGTACATCATAAACCAGCGTTTCCGTCCTCGTGGAGGGACCATCCTCAGGGTGATGCAGGAAGGTCCCTCCACGAGGACCGAAACGTTGGTTTATCATGTACCACTTTCACTAAAAACACTTTTTTTCTCAACTACTCCTTGTGTGCTCTCTTGATTCCGGATTCCAAACGGTATCGTATAACTGCAATATCTTTATGGGACAACCTACCATCAAACTTTGTTTATGGGAGTGCCAACTGATCTTTTTATTAAAAAAACAAATATATAATATATATATATATATATATATATATATATATATATATATATATATATATTCATTCATATATACACACACACAGTCGGTAAGGATCCCTAGAGATCCAATATACCAGCACAGTACAAGAGATAATCACAAAAAGTGGTTTATTGGGTCCAAAAATGCACACATATGCCCGACATTTCGGTCACCAGAGGGACCATCTTCAGGTCCCCCTGGGGACCGAAACGTCGGGCATATGTGTGCATTTTTGGACCCAATAAACCACTTTTTGTGATTATTCTTTGGCATAAACCTGTCTTACTGTGATTTATTTTGACTGCTGGGAATCTCCCCACCTTTTCCTTATCAAAAAAAAAAATAGCCATCTGATCATCAAGTAAATAAGACACCAACAAGGATGTTCAAAAAGAGAGAAATATATTCAATATAAATGGCACATTGTAACAAGATCAGTCAACATTGATCATACAAGGTGGACAGAAAAATCTGCATATACAAATATGAGAATATACATTAGTGAAGAAAAATACATTATCACAAAATCTATAAAGTATAGTAGGCTGACACGATTGTACTGTAAGTTAGACTCAAAGTTTTGGGCTAAGAATTGCCCTTTATCAATGGTCTTTCTACCCAGAGTCCTGAAAAGGGATTTTGGAGGAGATAGAGATGAATTTTGTAGGGTACCGATTGACAAATTGAATTCCTTTTAATATAGTTTATATATTCAAAGTGGGTTACAGTAGTTCCCAGGAATTTCAGGTGTATTTACATATATGTTTTCCCGTGTTGTATGGAGGAGGGTTCTGGGGTCAATGGCACTCTAAAATATGTGTTTGTCTCGGTCTCTCTCTCTGGGACTTTCCACTATTTAAGACTGCAAATAAATTGAAATAATGGAGAAATAAAGAAGGCAAGAAAATGTTTGCAAAACATTTAAAAAGAGAAATATACTGTATATCTACCTTGTCAACAGACCCACAATACTATCCGTCTCATTATCAGATATAGCTTATACTGGGCTTTTAAATGTATTTATAACCCATAAAAAAAAAAACTGAAGATGATTCTTATATGCAGAAGTGATGCAGGCAGCCAAACCTGCTAATGTATATACAGGATCTTAGCGAGTGTCAGGTGCTGTTGAAAGAAAACATAGAATGACAAGCAGCTCTTGTTTTTGCAGTATGCACTGAGTTATATGAATACTTAAGTTGAAGTCAGATTAAAATGGTATTCTTGAAATAAAGTTGGATGTAAGGGGTTAATGTGTATGATTTATTTTCCTATTTATAATCAGACACTTTCTGTAAAAAAAAAATGATTCTACAGCTTTTTAAGAGTTTGGGCTTTGAGGTCAAACAAGAGTTCTTTTTACACTGTGAGAATTGACAGGCTTCCTGCCATCACCTAGTATTCAGCAGGACCAATGGCCCTCCTGTGTCAGTGTAAAAACATCTGTTGAATGAATTTATTGACTGGGTCTAGGGTATTTTTTTTTTTACACCATCTATAACAGGCCTGACCTGATGAACTTAATTTGTTGACATGTTTCTCTCAGTGTCTTACTTGATCCCCTCTCATGTTTCTTTCTACTGTGCTGTTTTCTTGGCAACAGCAGTTCCTGGAGCATCAGCGTATCCACCAGTTTCAAAGCTACCAGGCTCAGATGGATCCAGTTGGCATGGCAGGATTAGACAAACATCGGCCTGTTTCCAGAACTCAGTCTTCCCCTGCTGCTTCCACGTTACGTCACCCAGCTACAGACCAGCCCGTCGAGCATGTCTATAAGACTGGTAGGACTCCCTAAAGACCTATTTTAATAGGCAGGATAAATTCACTGTTCATGTAGGATCAACTGATTTAAATGCCTTGAATACCTCCAGTAGCTGAACATTCATTTTACCCTCACTTTTACTAAATGTTTTGAGGTTCTGTCGGCATTGAAACAGCCGTTGTGGCTGATAAATCAAAGGTTGTGCATTCACATACTCATAAATTTCTGCTATCATTGAAGGGCTTTGCCAAAATACTAACAGGTGCACTTATGGGTATTTATAGTCATTTCTTGTTGTCTTTTATTTCCCACATTCAATATCATATGTCTCCTCTCAACATGTTTCCTTGCACATGCAGCAAAGAGAACCAACAAAGATAATGCTGAGGTTTCATTTGAAACGTTCCATATTTTAATTTGTAACAAGAGAAAATTGCTCAGTGCAGCAGTAGTACATGTAAAACAAAATAAATCAGTATGTCAAATGGTACTTGTTTGATACGGATATATAATGAAATTAGGGAATAAGCAAATATTCAAATGACATATTCACAGTTATCTACATATTACATTATACATTTTTGTTACAACCAATTTCCTTCTGTAAACAAAAATAAAATGCTCTTTTTTTGCTACAGTAAATTACTTTATAATTTACCTCTTGCCTTTATGCAACCTTCGGTAGACTCATCTCATTGGTCATAATACCAATGTCAAATGGTCCACAAATAATCACTTATAGGCTCCTTACACTCTATATAAGAACTACAAACCAAAAACTATTCACTAATTTAAAAATTGACGTGCATAATACATTGAACATTTCCCTACGAAATAAACACCATTAAAATAAACAACATAAAATCTGACATACTGTAGGATCACTTAACAAGATGTATGCACCCATTGAGTTATGCAGTAGGTGGCCTATCAATGGAATTTAAACATTTCTGCATAGTGTGTGCTAGTTAAGATTGTTTTATTTACACATAAAGGTAGATGGCAACGTTTTAGGCATATCGGAAAGATATCAATTTATTATTGAGACATAAAAAGGCCACATTCACGTAGAAAACATTGCAAAAGTTAGTACCATCTGCACAGCAGTATTTGAAACTATTATTCAGTTATTCTCTTCCTATCACACCAGGAACAT